>NC_085874.1:555000-715000 GCF_034702125.1 Engraulis encrasicolus | reverse complement strand
CATCAAATGATGTTTAACATCAGGCAGCACTGTATTAAACTGAAACCAAAACACGTAAGTGTCCATATGTGTGTACATTCTGTCAGTTTCAGTTGTGTGGGAGTAGGAGTTGTTAATGAAGTGGGAGCTGGTGAGTTATTCATTCATTTAGTGATGGTCTAAAACATAATCTATGCGTCTGCTTTCAGTTTAGAAAGGACAGATGGTAATGTGGGGAATCACTGTAAATTTCTGATTACGTGGTGTCTCAATAAAGTGGTGGTGTGACTAACACTGATAACAAAAAAGGTTTTAAGGGGGTTTCAAAGGGGGGACTCATATACCACAAGATAAAGCAGTTACTATTTTTGGAACACTTCCCCAGTTAATCTTTCAATTGAGGTTCTTTGAGAGAAAAGAAAATGTTATCTCAGGGAAATAGACACCCAGCTATATAATTTAATTAAGTTAGGGTTTTCCTTGTGCTAAGACATACCGTTTGCGGGCGACCCAGGTTCTGGTCCAGCCTGGATGGTTTCCCAGCCCTACTCCATCTCTGTCCCCACTTAATTCCTGTTGTCTCTTCACTATATTATCAGCATTAAAGGCATAAAAAGCCCAAAAAACATTAAAAACCCAAGTTCCAATTGATAAGTCTCAGTAATGAACAGAGCGATATAGCTCATTAGGAAAGAAAATTACACCTTATCCTACAGTCCACAGTGTTGTCATCATGCTACAGCAGCTACTCACTAGCCTGGCTCTCACGTAGACCCTTCGTGCTTCGTGCATCTTCGTTTCCAGAGCTAAGCGATTAACAATGTTCCAGATGGTTGATAACAACCATTGTGTGAGAACTAGGTTAGCTACTCACAAACAGAGGTCTCAAAAGTAAAAAAAAATCCTGGTGTAAGTACAGCACAAGCACATGATAATACATGACTGTTACACCACTCGATTGTAGCCTACCTAATGAGTAAGACAGACTGTTTTACTAAAAACAGAAAAAACAGTAGGACATTCCTATATCCCCGCTTCTCCGAGGGAGATGAGAGAGACATCTCTCTCTATGGGATGTCCTCCTGTGTGAGGCATCCAACAAAGTTACCTTTGTAATCACCGCCACAGGTGAACAGCTGCGAGGACCCGCAAACGCCAGTTTCCCAGAGGGTATAAAGCCGGGCCGCGCATGCGCCAAGTCATCAAACACAACCAATCCTCTGAGCTCGTGAACAAAAAAGGATAGGAAGAAAGATGTCTCTCTCATCTCCCTCGGAGAACTAGAGAACTGCCAGTTACTCTTACCGACCATGCTACGCACTGAACCACCTCTGAAACTCTCGCATGTAGAGTAGCCAGAGAGGCACTACACGGATAGCAGGTAGGCCTAGTGAGGCCTAGTAGACGCTAGAACATATGGAAGGGGAGCAGCACAGAACCAGAGCATGGCAACCCGACCGAAACCCGACGGGCCTGGTCGGAACCCGACGGGCCGGGCCGGACTCGGACAAAAAAAATATATCTGTCGGATTCGGGTCGGACTCGGGCTTGAAGCAAACAGACATTGTGAAAATTGTAAGCAACCAGAGGAAACGTTTCAGTTCATGCAAACGGCAGTTTTGTGATTAAAAAAATAAGTAATTGAATATGCATAAATGAAAATGTTGGTATGCTACTCGTGCGAGTGATTATTATTGGCTGTATGCACGCGCCAGTTACCAGTGGCAACATGGACGCTCACTCCGAGTCAGCCAGCAGGGATGCAGAGTCAACTTGCTTTCTTAATAAGCGCCAAATCAACAGTTGTCAGTGAACGCATGGTCTTTTGTTGTAGGCCTAGTGTAGGCCATGTTTTAGCATGCCTTCGTGGCTGTCTTGAATATTGAACATAAAATGACGAAGTTTGTCACTGCATTGGTCGCCAAGGATTACATTTCCAGCATGGGCTAGCAAGGAGCATAATATGGATAACTAAGAAGACGCACACGCTACGTGGAGTATTCTAAGGTAGGGGCGGAGAGGTTTCCTGTCATTTTGTCCGCTGTGACATGTCATGTCCTTCACGTATGTTCTTTTGTTGTCACTTTTACTGTACAGTTGTAACTATGCGCGTGCAACCTTTCCTCATTTTATAGCCTATTGACCGCATGGACATCAGGGGAAATGACATTCTCTTGGAGGGCCGAACAGGCTACTGTTCTTCGGGGTTAACTTATAGCCCATCCTTCTTAACGACAAGGAGCAGCAGCTTCACGGGGCTCGCGGGGATTTATTTGCACTAACAGTAACGTAACAAATGCTTTGATAGCCGCGCTGACTGCATCCAAAACGTATTCGTTAGTTTTCGCCTTTCTTATCCTCTCACGCCCCTCCCATATATTTGATCACCGCACCCAACATCTCTGGTTAGTCTAACCGAAAGAAACATAAGGTGCGCTGTCACATGTGTGTGTGTGTGTGCGCGTGCGTGTGTGTGTGTGTGTGTGTGTGTTTATACTTACTATGCGTGCGTAACTAAATTAGGCTACTGCAAATTGCCTCATCCTAACGTCTTTGCCTATCCTGGCTATTTATCACGTGCTATTTTGAGTATGGAAGAGCCCACATAGAAAATCTTGCTTCCGCACAGGTTCTGTTGTTATTACAGTGGTCTCGGGCTTCGGACCGGTCCGGACACAAACATTTTAATTAGTCTCGGGCTCGGGTCGGGGTTGATCACTTTTCTGTCGGCTGAGGGCCGGGCTCGGACAGAAAAAAACGGCCCGAGCGACACTCTACACGGAACCATGGAACCGAGCAAGGCAGGCCCGAAACGTCTCGATTCTCCTCGGTGACAAGGTAGCCTTGAACACGATGGAGTCGAGGTGGAGGCCAATGAACACTGTGGTCTGGGCTGAGGGGAGGGTGCTCTTCCGCCAGTTAATGGTGAAACCCAGACTGTGCAGGCGAGACACTAGCAAGGCCGTGTGCGATCTAGCTTGTCGCTCAGAATTGACACAAGTCAAGAGGTCATCCAGGTGGGCCAAAACTCTCACACCCTTCTCACAGAGAGGGAGGAGAGCAACCTCTAGACAGTGCTTGAAGTCACGAGGGCTCAGGGCAAATACGAAGGGAAGCACCAGGAACTCGTAACACACCCCTTCGAAGGTAAATCGCAGGAATTTCCTATGAGGGGGATATATATGAATCTGGAAGTAGTAGACATCCTTCAGATCAACTGAAGTGAACTAGTCACAACGATGCACTGAGCGAATGACTTTCACCGGAGTCATCATCTTAAACTGTCTTAAAGACTCTGAAGTATGAGTTAGCATGTCTTCGATCCAGAATGGGCCGTAGCCCCCGTCCTTGTTAGGCACCAGGAAGTTTCTGCCATGAAACCATTCTCAGTCTCTGAGGGGGGAACGACTCGTACTGCTCTCTTAGCAAGTAACATGGCAATCTCTTCCCTCAATACTCTTGCTGTATCTCCTGTGCCACGGAAGTGATCACTGAACGAAAAGCAGGTTGGCGTTGTTTAAACTGCAAACGGTAACCTCTCTCCACTGTATTTAGAATCCAGGGGGAGTCCATGCATTTTGCCCAGAAGTTCAAGCAACGGGCTAATGGCATGAGTCCCCAGGCCGTCGTCACAGTGCTGCAAGTGTGTGGTTGGAGCAGCCCCAACTGGGGGGTCCGGAGCCACCTGCTCATTGGGGTGTACTTCTGGTTCATGTGGACGCTACACAAAGTGGGCCCAGATGACCGTAGGCGGAGATCAGATGTCGGAGGCCCTGGACGCACGGCGTCAGATGTAGTGAAGACCGGTAGGCGTCTCCCACAAAACTTCGACCAGGTGGAAGATTGGGGAGAACGTAGGGAGGTATGTTGTGCGCTGTCGTGAGACGGCTGGGGCACCAGACTAAAGCTAGGCTTACATTGTGTGACTTTTTGCCCTATTTCGCCCCGATTTGGCACTCGCACGACTTTTTGAGTGTCGGGCCGATTTCTTGCTCAATCGCAGGTCAATCGTGAGTCTCGCATCGTGCAGTGTACATGGGGTAACGGCAAGTAATGGCCACTAATGGTGGCCCTTGCAGAAAGCGGGCATTGTCATGACTTGTGCATCTCCGTAATAATGTCTGGGAAAGGACGAAGACCTCCTGAACCGAGGGTGTTGATTGGGGGAGGTAAAACCCATCCCGGAGCAATGGTTTCCTTGGAGGAGGGACTGCAGGCCATGGTACACAGAAATCTCAGACTCCTCTTCAGGTTCAATACTAGCCGCGGTGTCTTTGAGAAACGTAAGTTTCTGCTTACATATTTTCGCTAGGAGGATACAGCATTGTTCACAAGAGCCCCCTTTTAGCGCTTCGGCTATGCCGAGACACACAGATCAAGCATCATGGGTGTCGACTGCCGCTATCTCGAATCCACACGATCTCGGACAGTGACGAGCTTCCATCCTCGGTCGCTTACGGGTAGCCTTGCGGCTGCTCATTTTGGCACAAACCGTGAGGTCCGTAATGAGAATGTCCTGGAGAGACTAGTCACCACGTGGAAGGTTAGCTACAGCGAAGATGCTGAGTAACCATTGGGGTAACCTCCGGCTAAAATTGCCTCAGGGAGAGTTAGCTGCTTAGCTGAGGGTAGTTAGTGTGACCATCAGGGCAAGCACTCGACTAAGTTACCTCAGGGAAAGGTTTGCCGCTTGATGGAGTTTTTGAGCATAAAAACTGTCAAGAGGACCTTTTTTTTGTAACCACTTTCGATATAATGGCATAATGGGGCAACAATGGTCAGTACTAGATTGGCGCTGGGAATAGCGTGTAAGGTAGGATGGCTGTCGAGAGTAGCTAGCAGCTTCATCACGCCAGCAGCGACAAAGCCTTGATTAGCATGACGGGCCACCGAAAATTTCCTTTCCAAAACAAAATATCTTGTACCGAGTGACAACGTCTTCGCAGAAGCAAATGTGGTCGAGAATGGGCATTGTGCTACAGAGTAGACGGCTAAGCTCGGTTCAGTCACATGTACAGGAAGCTAATCCTGTTAGCTGCCCCAATCCCAACAAGGCAGTTGGGCGTGTTAAAGCTGGGAGGAGCTTAACACACCTCTCTTATCTGACCCACTGAAAGTTGGGGAAGATGATAGGAAGGTCATTTATTTTGTAATTCGGCGTCCAAAGACAAGCTTGGCACGTTAGAAGATTAAGTAAGTTAAGCTGCAACGAAACTCTGGTGCTTCACATAGCGAATATTTGTTGATGACATGGCACACGCACGTCCCGGCTTTATACCCTCCAGGAAACTGGCCTTTGCGGGTCCTTGCAGCTGTTTCAAGGGTAACTTCGTTGGATGTCTCACAGAGGAGGACATTCCATAGAGAGAGATGTCGAACAATTAAACTGAAGGAGAACCTAACAATAACCCATCACAAATTTGATCTAACCAGCGCAGTCACCCATGTGAGTTACCTCTGTCCAAATGTGCTCTGCTGTCCTACAGGCTCACGAATAACTTACAAAAAAATAATTTCCCATAGAGAGTAGATCAGACAGACAGACAGACAGAAACATCAGTCAGCTTATGTCATGCTCTGGGCCCTGCTAGACAGGACAGCAGGGCAACTTAGTGTTTTACGTTTAACTGGCTCGCAGTGTTTTACAAACACACGCACACACACACACACACACACACACACACACACACACACACACACACACACACACACACACACACATACACAAAATGGGTGTAGATAGATAGATAGATAGATAGATAGATAGAAACTCAGAGAAAAAAATAATTTTCTGTTTTGAGAAATATTTATTGGTCTTTTAGAACTTTGTGGTACCGTGCGAGAGAGACATGACTGAGTGGGAGAGATGGGGAAGAATTGGCAAATGACTTGGGCCAGAATCGAGCCCAGGTTTCTGGCGTAGCAGCCCAGTGCTCTACCGTTGGGCCACGGTAGGACCATAAATTTTCATTTTGATTAATTCCTCTTGTATAGGCTAACTGACTCTGCAACTGCACCTCTTGCTTTAGTCCTCTAAATTCTTCTCTTCTCAAATCCCAAATTTTACGGTAGATACAATTTCCAGAGTGGCAATGACCTGCAGCAAATTACCATCCAATTGCAGGGTTTCCCAGTACACACTCCCTGAATGAAGATGACCCCCACAATCGAGTCAAGACCAAAATGGGTGGGGGGCTGCACCTTTGAACTCACATGCACGCACACACACCACTCAGAGGTGCAGAGGTGGTGACGCAAAGGAACGGAAGACATGGAGAACTAGGCTGGAGTCCATTTACTGGAGTCCTTTTGGCCACCGCTGTTACATAGCATGCATGAACACCTAGCCTGGGCGAATAGCCGACTATTGACTCCGTCAATCAGTCTGGCAAAAGCCATGAGGAATCCGTCTCCGTGTATGATGGGAGATGGTCTGATCTTACTCTATCATTTAAATTAATTAAAGTTCCGAACTCAAATTAAAATCCATATTGTGCTTTATTAGCATGCCTGTTACGTTATAGCGAAAGTGTGAATATAGTTACCTTAACCAATCAGTAACGGAGCTCGCGGGTGAGTTCTACGTCACCACTCTCAACTGTTTGCTGATTGGCGAAACACTGAGAGAACCGAGCTCGAGGCTTTTGCCAGACGATGTGCGGAGCCAAAATCTTTGGGCGGAGTACATGGATGGCGTCGCCAGGCTAATGAACACCTACAGCAGGGCACTGGATGAGGAGTAGGCATGAGGGGGAGGCTGAGTGTTTGGGGGGAAATAGGTTGTGGGGGTGGGCTTGGAGATTGGGAAGAGTGCAGAGAGAGAAAGACAGAGAGAAAGAGACAGAGAGGGAGAGACATGAAAGAGAGAGAGAGAGAGGGAGAGACAGAGAGAGAAAGAGAAGGAGTTTAAATTTGAATTAGAGGAAGAGACAGAGATAGAGAAAGGGAGGTAGCGAGGGAGAAGGAGAAAGAGAGTAAGAGTGAAAGAGATAGGGTAGTGGAAGGCCTGATAGACAGACAGAGGCAGAGAGAAAGAAAGAGAATTGAGTTTGAATTTGAATTAGAGGAAGAGACAGAGAAAGGGAGCTAGAAAGAGGGAAAAATAGAGTAAGAGAGAGGGGGGAGTGGCAGGCCTCAAAGCGCTTTCTTTTATCTTTCTGTGCTGCCTCCAAGAGCCAGCTCTGGCAGTCATGAAAATGTTAAAATCCTTGCGCAGCAAAATTCTCTATCCACTGTGCTCTCTCTCTCTCTCTTTCCCCCCTCACTGCCTTCAGTTCTTTCTCTTCTTATCAAACATGCAAAAGACGTCTCCCCCCCACACTGCATACACCCTGCTCACCGCTGGGAACTCATTGAACCCAAAACCTCCTGAAGCTGCCTGCCTGCCTGCCTACCTGCCTGCCTCAGTCCCAGGCAGCTTGCATACATTGCATCTCCATTTCCCTGTCTTGTCTGCTTCCAACCTGCCCGGCTTCATCCTCATGAGCCTGCCCCCCGAAACCCCCAAGCCTTGCTTGCATGTCTTCCAACCACATACCCAGTACATTTTGTAGTGACAATTTATCATGTAGAGCAGTAGACAAGTCAAATGTAACACTCTTTTAGTTGGTTCTGTTCTCTACATGTTGAATTTACACTGCAAAATTCAATTTGTCTCCCAAACCCATCTGTTTTCTTACATGACTACCACTTGCCTCTACACTGTAAAAAATGCCTGTTGAAATTACGGCAAAAAACTGTCAAATTGCAACAGTCAGTGACCGTAAAATGTAAAACAGTTGATCTCTGTACTAAATACGGCAAGCTACTATTAAGTCAAAAAGAGCTACATGACTTTATTTTTGACAGGTGTCATATGTAGAAAATACTGGACTGTTCTCTGTAAACAAAAATATTGGAAAATACAGTTAAGTGAAGATGAAGTAGTCAAGAAACGGTACATAACTTTATTTTTCACTGGTGTCATATGTAGAAAATACTTAACTGTTCACTGAAAAGAAAATATTGGAAAATACAGTTAAGTGAAGATGAAGTAGTCAAGAAACGGTACATGACTTTATTTTCCACTGGTGTCATATGTACACCGCAAATTTGTCAGAGTTAGATTGATCAGAGTAACCGCAGAAATACACCTACGAGGCGAGCAACGGAAGTAACTGACTTTGTATTGAGTCGCGCGACAAAAGCGATTCTGGAGACTAGAGCGATTTGCGCGACGAGAGCGACAGTTTGAAGTTGAAATCCTTTCAACTTTCTATGACGCGGTTCGGCGGCAAGCCGCGACAGCCAATGGCCCTCATTTATCAAAGCAGCGTACGACAAGAATCGTACGTACGTCGTGCGTACGTTCTTTTTTTACGAGCAGTTGGCATTTATCAAATCTCATCGTAAGCGCAGGAAAGATTAAATCCTACGACTGCTCTCAGACGGTGTACGCCGTTTTCAAGTTGGACTTGAGATGACTATGATCACCAACTTGAGCAGCAGTTGTAGCGCAACAACTCATTATCATAAATATGTGACCTACATAATTACAAAATGTTTTTACGTTGTTTATTTTGGCAATAAGCCAACTTCTAGCTGTTTGTATTGATGCACCCTTCCTGGGAGCGCTGCGTTAATTTGGCATAGGTCTACAACTGCAAGAGACTTCTAATTTGTAATTTGACGTGATGTGTGAATAATTATGCAATATACAGCCGCGTATTGGAATGTGCCTTCAGTCATGGAATCAATGGACCGACGTCCCTTCTTTTTAACAGCTGGGAGTTAAGGCGCACGGCACATCATCAATACATACAGTAATAATCTCCCGGTTGAGTTTCGCCATTACGCACGACTATCCGAATACACACCTGACCTGACACGTGTGTGTCCGATAACAATTTATAGTCGTCCATTTAGGTGGTAAAAGGGCTATCCTCAAAGGACTGGAGCGCAGGAGAGAGGCCGGGCGCATGTGTGCGCGAGAAGGACAGCGCACTGGACATGTAAAACTCTCCTTCCCCAACAAATGTTTTGGGCACTGTTTGTTTGCCAGTTTCACGCAGGAACCTTTTCTTGACCTCGTTTACAATAAGGTTTATCATCATATTTAACAAATATTTATATAATATAATATAATAAATTATTTATAGATATAAAAAATATCTTCATTATGTCTAATGTAGTCAATCAAACAATTCATTGTAAGTATTTGTAAATCAATCTCTACCCCTTACATATTGAGAACCGAAACACTGTCGACTACTGCTGTTGATTATTTCCACGTGTTATTTTGTTGTCTACCTCGCGTAAAGTCTAAATTCAAGCTGTCAATCAACCAGAAACGTGGATGTCTTAGCCGGTTTGCGTCTCTCCATGTCGCAAACTCAGGGGTGTGGTCTCCTTCCCGCCGTTATAGAGAAGGTGTGATTATTCTAATTACGATGGTTTTCAGACGCTGGATTTATCAACAGCCGCTCGCTCTTACGATGGGATTGGAGAGGCACACATGTTTAGTAAATCTCACGTGAGCTTCGTCGTACGACGAGATCTGCGCTCATTTCTGCTATGGTTTCTACGCAAGTTTGATAAATGAGGGCCAATGACTGTATACAGGTCAGTGACCACAGCCAATGGGAATGCTTGAATGCTTTGCCTTCTGCCTGTACGGACATACTCTAGTCTCCTCAATCGCTCGTATCGCTCGCTTGAATCGCATCGCGCCTGGTCTATTCGCGCAGTTAGACTGGTTTTAGCCAAAATCTAAACATCAGGAGTTGCAGCAAGACTACACAGCATTATTTCACTCCTCTGGATCGCAGTTGTTGAGCTAAGAGAGCTAGAGAGTTAATGTTTAACTCCCTAGAGAGTTATGAAAACCATGCCTCCCCAAATGTCAAATGTTTTGGCAACATGAGCAGCCATTTTTGTTGATGTAGTGGGCGAGACCGTTACAGGAAGTAGTTCGACTACGCCACCCCCGGGGGTGGAGCCCCCGGAGGAAATGAATTAGGGGTAGTTACAGATACCCCGGACCAACACACAATGTACCCGCACAATAGATTACCAGGCAAACACAAGTTCGTGCACAATGGAGGCAGAGACAGTGGCGACAATTAATAATTCAAATCTTTATTATTCTTTGCGTTATAAAAATATATTTTCACTCTTTGTAATAAAATATAAAAAGGTACTCACAATTCACAAAGTGCAGTGGGGTGGGTGTGCTGTCGCAATCACCCGCAGATAGATAAACACTTGCCCCAAAGTATGTTCACGTTAACAGTAAAGTGCAGGGGTGGGTGTGCT
This sequence comes from Engraulis encrasicolus, assembly GCF_034702125.1. Classification (NCBI taxonomy): domain Eukaryota; kingdom Metazoa; phylum Chordata; class Actinopteri; order Clupeiformes; family Engraulidae; genus Engraulis; species Engraulis encrasicolus. The sequence goes on along the minus strand of NC_085874.1, from coordinate 704,728 downwards.
GCCACCACACCCGCGGATCTGTAAACACCTGCCCCAAAGTATGTTCCTTAATTCACAATAAACAACACACCTGGTAGGCCCAAGGCCTTAGAACTTACACTCAGGTTGTCAGGCTTTGCCACTAGGGGCTGGCACGGCTAACACAGTAGGGCGAATGGCACACCTCAGGATTAACAAAAGAAAAAGTAAAGAAATAGTTCACAACAAACAGAAATAATTCACGGCAAACAGAAACAACAAGAAATCATAGCAAACCATGCAAAATAAATCAAAATCCAATTAACACATGCAGTTAAATAAGAAATTAGATAATTGAATGAAATAATGAAAAAAAAGGAAATTAGGCACAGCAAACGAAAGAAAACGAAAACCAAAACATGAGGTAAACCAACCCCAGAGGCTCAGCTCAGTGCAGTCCCCTAGGTATCCCCACACACACTCACACGCACCAACGTACACACACGCACACACACTGTGGAATGGCTCACACGCCGGCTCACACCGAGCCGAGCGCCCACACACACACACACACACACTGAACTAAGCGCGCCAACGCACACACACACACACACACGAATGTCCAATTTCCCGAGGCCGGAGCAGCAGCCGAGATACGGGTTCCCGGCTTCCAGAGGCACCACACAACCGGGGCTAAAAGTCGCCGCTCGTGCACCTAAACGCGTGGTGTGTCTGACCACGGCCACACGGATACAACCTGCGAGGGAGGAGGAGAGCGTTAGCCAAGCTAGCAGGACACCCACTATGACACGATTCTGCTGCCGAGAGGTTACCTTACCCGGAGATGAGGGTGCACCGATGCGCGATTCTCACAGTCGGAGTGCCAATACAGAGGTACACGGCCGAGGCGCCGGTAGCGACCACACGCTGAAACCATAATAATGGCCGTCGTTAGCAACCATGGTACGAAAACAAACAGTCAGGGCTGGGTAAAGGCACAAGCTAACCCACTATAATACATACCGGCGTGCAGGAGACGGGAAATGCGCAAGGTAACCGTTGGTATTGTCCACCGAAGTCCTTGCCAGTGGAGAAGCAAGAGATCACTCTAGCCAAGTAAGAGACGCCAAGTTGGAATCACAACCTATAGAACAGCAGACGCGAAGTTAGCCACTAGCTGCTGGCTAGCACATAAACAGCGACAAGAAATGGTCCACATACTCACGAGGACAAGAAATGGTCCACATCTCCTAGATCTGAACTGGACACCGCACTCCTCTCGACGGCGAGGGGAGAAGCAACCACAGCATTCGCCGGTGGCGATGAAACGCGCAAAGGAGAACTTTGCAGGCTTACCGAATACTAGCCACTGGCAGTGTTTATGAAGAGACTTCCCATAAGCCTCTACGAGCGGCGTGGTGACGTGTGCCGCAGCGTCAGACCTCCCTTAAAGGAGCAGCGCTCCATTACATTGAGTCCCCTATAAGTGAACCAAACTCAATCCTCTGTAAGTGAACCAAATTGTGAACCAACAGACAAAGAACTCTGTTCTGCTTTTCTTCACATTGTGTATACTACAAAAAGTAGGTGCTCTTTCTGGTCGTTTTAGGCTTTTTGAGTCCTCTTTTTGTCCAATGGGGCACCTAAGTCACGCCCTCTACTTCCTGGTTCATGGGGCAGAGGCAGTCAAAAAATAATTACTGGGCTTGAAAATTTGTGTTTTTTTGACACCAATCCAAACCGTGGACCTCCACCTATGCACCACAAATCCAAAAATCACTCATTTTCAAGCCCAGTAATAATTTTTTGACTCCCTCTTCCCCATGAACCAGGAAGTAGAGGGCGTGACTTAGGTTCCCCATAGATCTCTTGCGATTGCACTTGTTCCAGGTGTATTTTGTCAAACCACTGATAGGCTGGTTGTAACAGGCAGAGTTTGATGTCAACACGCTATTTGATTAGTAGCCATCAATGAGTATTAACTTAGAGTACAACCCTCTGCATGTGTTCTAGTTCATCCTGCGCAAAATTCTCCACGTAGGGTGACATAAGGTAAAGTGGGCCGCTTTTTGGTAGATCACTTGGGAAAATAACAAAATAACATCTATACATTTTAAATTTACATATATAATTAATAGCTACTATATTCCATCTTTTTGTGTTGGAATTATACTATAAAACAATATTATTTAGACCCTATAAGTCTTTAAACTTTCGTTGTGACAACTTTTTTTGAATGGGCAGCTTCAGCCAAAGTGGGCCACCTTATCAGGTTAAGTGGGCCGGTTAAATAAAAAAGGGAAAAAGTCAATAATTCATCATTCCTTTCAATGCTATAACACAATGCTGTACAGCCACATGTCTCTGGACAATGTTCATCCAATTTTTTCACTTTTTCTGTCTCCTATCTTTTCATATGTATTAATTTCTTTTCACCTGCCACCTTACCTCATCTTCTCTTCGAAAGTGTACACAAACATAGCTATCTCCAGCTAGCTATCTCCAAGCAACAGCAAACACCCATTGGTTATAATGGCGGCCCACTTTAGCTGAAGACGTGTGGCCCACTTTACCATAGGGGGTTAAAGTCATTTGGGCCACCAAAATAAACCCTTTTTTTCTTAAATTAAGTTAATATATCAGACTACCACTATTTGATCTGTTTTATACAAGCAAGACTCATAACATGATCATTTTTTAAATCTGTAGGCATGTTTTAATATAACTATATGATCCTTATAATATTCAGCCAGATTTGACATGCCAACCTACTTACCATGCAGTTTCTTAGCGCAAACAACATTTGAATTACTGCCCCTCCCACAATAACAAACAAAAACCAATCAAATTAAGTGTTACTTGTCAAGCACAGTCATGGCAACAATTTAATATCCTTTTTAGACATTGGCTCTCATTTCCATAGGCGCTGGGACCTCGAAACCTTAAGCGGCCCACTTTGGCTGATGGCCCACTTTAGCTGATGTCACCCTAATCATTTTTTCCCTTATTTGACTTTGAGGCTTTGCCATCAGAGTTTTCGATTGAGAGGCAAATTGACACAGTAAACCTTTTCAAAATTCAGAATATCCTTTTTTACATTCCTCCTACCCAACAGAAAGCAATGGAGGTTGTAATGAATTAAATATTAATTACTCCACAGAAAACAGATTACCTGTCTGCTTGGCTCCAGGTGCTTCCACGTTGTAGATTTGACAACAGTGAAGCTGGCAACTGAATAAACTGTGCAACAGTTAAGGACTGCATATGGCAACAGTTTGCACATTTGCAGTAATTCACGGAAACGTATATATTTCTCCGGTAACAGCCTACAGTTTAGCCTCATTTAATGTGTAAAATATACCTATAGGCCAGCATAGTTTCTACCTGGGACAGTAATCCCTTGATTCAGTCTCTTAGAAGTAGCCCAGTCATTCTACCCCATCCAAATCAATCTGTCAATCAATTCCTGACCTCACCTGAGTGCTAAGTAGGGCTGGGTGAAATAATCGATTCAATCGATAATCGATCGATTTCATTTAAAATTTACATAATCAATTCACAGGGCACAAAATCGTTTTTTTTTGTTTGTTCTTCTTTTTGTTCTTTTTGTTTAACTTAGGTCTATGGAAAATACCCAATAGGTATTAGTCAATTAGGCCTAGGCCTACTTATTACAAATTAGCAATCTGTTAACACTGTCAAGCCACAGCCTTTTGACATTTTTATATAAAAATAGGCAACAGCATCTTTTGGGGGAAATCCTGACACCAAGAAGGGAACGGATTGAATCGATTTGGAATGAATCGAATCGAATCGAATTGAATCGTGATTAATCGATTCAAAGCCCTAAGAATCGGAATCGAATCGATACAGGAACATGGCTGCGATACCCAGCCCTAGTGCTAAGGGCTGTCATGCAATGATTAACTTACTGCCTGCACCTGCCAAATGCCTCGTCACTCAGGTCACACGGTTCACTTGAACATGTATTTAAACCGGGACTGTTGCATTGTACTGCTCACTGGTTGCTAGCTGACTGACTGGCTGTAAGGCCGGCCGTCCAGCTGGCTGGCCTGCCCTCACCTGGCTTGGCCTGGCCTGGTCTGGCCTGGCCGGCCTGGCTAGCAGGTCACGTTTGGTGTGTTCCAATACTCGTACTGTCTGCCCTTTCCGCACTGTGTTTGGGTACGCAGGGTGTTCCATTTCTAATTGCGACGGTAAAGTGTACTGTAAATTACCCGGATAACGCCCCCAAAACGGCCATTTTTTGAAGTGTGGTGTTAATGTACACTTTTCGCACTCAACGGCTGCCATGTTTGTTACGTAGTTGAGTGTCAGATCTGTCAAACGGCTGAATCTCTGTGATAACAGCATAGTTTTGATTCCAAAGACAATCGCCATGTGTATTAGAGGCAGGGGTAACTTTAAAAAGTGTCAGCATAACGAACAGTGCCTTCCGTGATGAATTGCATATTGGCGGTTGGTAAACTCGGATGACACGCGACCAACCGTCATTTCCGTTAAGTGCATCAGACAGAACGGGAATCGGAATGTACTCGCCTGGTGAATTGCGGAGGGTGGAAAGGGTACTTCACTGCACTCAAACACGGTACACAGTACAGAGGGCGAACAATGGAACACACGTAAGGGTGGCTGTATGGCTTGCTAACTAGCTTGTTTGTTAGCTTGCTTGACCTGCTAGCTGTGGCCTTCATTTTCCTTAAAGGGACACTGTGTGAGATTTCTAGTTGTTTATTTACAGAATTCATGCTACCCATTCACTAATGTTACTTTTTCATGAATACTTACCACCACCATCAAATTCAAAGTATTCATTATGACTGGAAAAATTGCACTTTTCATACATGAAAAGGGGGATCTTCTCCATGGTCTGCCATTTTGAATTTCCAGAAATAGCCATTTTTAGCTGTATAAATGACTGTACTTGGACCATAGTAGAAAATATTTGTTTATTACTTAGTAAACTTTCATGTTAAGATCGAATTTGGCAATAGGCAGCCCAGTTTCAATGAGCAGCATAGTTGCAGTACCTTTTTTGACCATTTCCTGCACAGTGTCCCTTTAAGGTTATTTTCAGGCCTTATTTTAATAAGGAATGCATTTGCATACCCTTCATTGATGATACTAGACTGGTCCACCTGCCAGCACTAGACAATCTGGCAATTGGGCATTTATTTATGTATCTAATTAGGTTGATGTTTATCAGACTCCAGTGAGTAGAATCAGTCCAATCAGTTGTCTGTGATTGCAACTCTATAATTAGACTCACCTGAGTATAATCAGTCCAATCAGTTGTCTGATTGTAACTCTATAATTGGACTCACCTGAATATAATCCGTCCAATCCTCCCCCACCCACACACACACACACACACACACACACACACACACACACACACACACACACACACACACACACACACAGACACACCTTCACTCACCTTATTACCCCCCCTCACGCAGACACACACACTCACACCCACACACACACATTCACTTAGCCTCAAACTCATGTGCCAGCATTCAGTTTATTTTATTTGGGAAATCTTCCATTAATATCGCCATTTCTTGCATTGAACCAGAACAATCTGGCTGATTTGCATGTGCAGTCCCCTCTCCCCATATCCCCATCCACACACCGCCTGACTCCCTGCTCGCCCACCTCCATCACTGCTCACCTGTCTCCATCCCCTTCAGCCCTTTCCCCCCAAGTACTTTCTCACTATAGGCCCCAACATGGCAGAGCGTTAACCCCTTAAGACATGTATTACTGAAGGCCCTGTGAGGTCATAGTGTAGTACTATAGTAGTTAACTTTCAATGTCTATTACAGCGTGCCACAGGAGGGACGGCGTGCATTAAGGGGCTACAATAGCACGCCAACTTGAAACATCTATCGTATCTGTGCATCATGAATTTCCAAGCGAATGTGTCCTCCACAACGCCCTGTGACAGGTTAGGTTTAGGGGTGGTTTTGATCTGGGCACAATTTTGCCATTTCCCTTGTTTCGCTGTTGTTGGCAAAAGTCAAGCGGCAGAAACGTTGCTTTACTGACAGGTTAGGGTTAGGCGTGGTTTTGGTCAGGGCACAGTAGACCTTTTTTTGCGTTTAGCAACAGAAATTTGCTGCAGCAAAAAAAGTTCGCAGACGCAGCAGGAAAACTGAGGCAAACCTGGTCACAGGACAAAGTGCTTTGTCGTGCCCTTGAGGAGCACAACTTTACTTGCAAAGGCGTCACACCTCAACATGGAATGCACTGGCGTGAAAACATACAACTTTGCATGATGCCAGACTGATATACAGTATATCACGAAAGTGAGTACACCCCTCACAGTTTTTGCAGATTTGTGAGTATATCTTTTCATATGAAAGCATTACAGAAATTTCACTTTGAAACAATGATTAGTGACCTTTTTGAAAACATATTTAACTGCTTAAATTTCTTGTTCACATCCCCGAACCATGTCAGTCCCACTACCATGCTTGGCTATTGAGAGGATACACTTTTTTTTGTAAAACTCACTTGTTTACCACCACACATGCTTGACACCATCTAAAGCGAATTTGTTTATCTTGGTCTCAAGAGAGATGAACAGACCAGGGATATGGATCACTGGAACCATGTCGGGTGATCTGAAGAGACCAAGATAAACAAATTTATTTTAGATGGTGTCAAGCATGTGCGGTGGTAAACAACTAAGACAAAAAAGTTTATCCTCTCAACAGCCAAGCACGGTATTGGGACTGACATAGTTTGGGGATGCATGAATGCTGTCAATATTGGCAATCTGAAATACACCTAAAGGAAAACATGCATGTCAACATGCACCGTGACTACTGAATCAGATCATGATATTCTCCATGGGATTGCATTCAAATCTCACACCAATCTATCTATTGCACACTCAAACTGTAAAAGTTCAACGCAAAGAAAGGTTGAAACGCACACTGATGACCTCCCTTTTAATCCCTTTTCATTTCGAGATGATTCGAGCCAACACAGCCCCTTCTCTACCGGATTTTAATCTGGGGTGTACTCACTTTTGTGAGTACATGTTCAAACATTAATGGCTGTATTTTGTTTTTTTCTGAGTGAACAAGAAATTTAAGCTGTTAAATATGTTGTTAAAAGGTCCCTAATCATTGTGTCAAAGTGAAATTTCTGTAATGTTTTCCTATGAAAAGATATACTCACAAATCTGCAAAAACTGTGAGGGCTGTACTCACTTTTGTGATATACTGTAGCCTAACTTAAACACCACTGTCAGCTTACCTCTGTCCCAACCACACCCACCCACCTGCCCACTTGCCTTTCTCCATCCTCACGTTGTAAAAAATGTAGGTTTACTCCCACAACATTAAGTTCTTCAAAGAACTTTTAGGGTTCACAGAGAACTAGTTCCCCAACAATCCGACAGAATTTTATACAGTGCACTTGCCTTTTTTGCCTCCATCTCCCCTCCTGCCTGTGTGCCCTGCTTGAAAGTCTGAACCTCAGCTTGGCTCTGCAAATCCTTAGAGCTTTGCTGCCCAACTCACTCAAGCGAGGCCCTGAGTCCCTCTCTGGATTCGTTATCAAGGACTGTGTGAACAGAGAGGCCGAGGGAGGGATGACAGAGAAGGAGAGAAGTAAGAAGAGACACATTGGGAATGAGAGAGGTACATAGATGAGAAAGGAAACATGCATAGGGGGGTGGGGCCAAGAAGGAGAAAGAAGAGGAAGATGTTCAGGACAAGAGAGAGAGAGAGAGAGAGAGAGAGAGAGAGAGAACAGGGGAAAGGAGAGGAAATTAAGCAGATAGTCGACATGTGAAAATCAAAAGGCCATATACAGAAGAATTTGTGTATCGCCTTGCCGTCAATTGATGTTCATTCAAGGAGGGTTACCACAGACCAATCGCCAATGATTGAGACGTCTTGCAAAAATCTGTACAATTAGTCTGCAAACATCTAGATTCCAATACATTTTTTGATAATCTGTACACCTTTTGGTCATATATATACAGTGAGTCCAATATGTATTTGATCCCTTGCTGATTCTGCCGGTTTGCCGACTAATAAAGACATGATCAGTCTATAAATTTATGATAATATGTATTCAAACATGGAGAGACAGAATATCAAAAAGAATTTCCAGAAAATAATTTAAAATAATATATTTTAAATTATTTGTATTTAATTTAGGCAAATAAGTATTTGACCCCTCTAGCTAAAGAAGATAAAGTGCTTTGTGGCAAAGCCCTAGTTGTCTAGCACTGAGGTCAGATGCTTATTTTAGTTGATGACAATGTTTTTGCATAAAGTAGAAAATATTTTTGCCCATTTTTCTTTGCAGATTATCTGTAAAACATGAATAGTTTGTGGCTGTAGCTTGGCAAATGGGAGGTTCAGTTTTCTCCATAGAATTACTATAGGGTTAATATTTGGAGACGTCTAGGCTACTTCACGACTTTAATATGCTTCTTATTGAGCCACTCCTTCGTTGCTTTGACTGTATGTTGTGTATTATTGTCATGTTGGGAGATCCAAAAATGGCCCACCCTTCAGTGTAGTGGTGGAGGGAAGGACGTTTGCACTGAGGATTGTACATTACATGTCTCCCTCCATCCATTCATTGACGATGTGAAGTTGTCCTGTGCCTTGGCCAGACAAACACCCTCAAACCATAATGATACCACTTTCATGCATGATGGTGAGGAGGGTGTTATTGGGATCATAGATAGCAGTTCCCTTTCTCAAAACACATTGAATTATGTTAATGCCGAACAGCTTGATTTTGGTTTCATCTGACTACAGCACCTCCTTATCATATCCTAAACCAGTCTGATGTTCGCTGGCAAACCTCAGGTGGGACTGCACAAGTTCCTTCTGAAGTAGAGGTACCGTGTGTGCACTACAGGATTTTAATCCTCTGTGACTTTAAGTGCTACCCATAGTTTTCTCAGTGATTTTGGTCCCAGTAGCTTTGATATCATTGCCTAGTTCATCCCGTACAGGTCTAGGGTGCTTTCTGTCTGTTCTCATGATTATCGAATCCCTAGCCCATTTAATCTTTGTTCAGGTCTAAAATCTTGTCCCTGATATCCTTTGACCGCTCTTTGGTCTTTCTCATCCTGGTGAGGTTGTAGTGTGATTGATTCACTCGTACTATGGACTGATTCTGCTGATTCAATGTGTCTTTTATGCATGTTAGTATGTACAAGTTATCTTTAATTCAGATGACAAGTTGATCGGAAGTGCCCATCTGGTCTGTGGGCCCAGAACTGTTATCAGTTGGCAGGGGATCAAATACTTATTTTGCTCAGTGAAATAGAAATAAATTAATATATATTCTTTCACGTAAATTTCTGGATTTTATTTTTTATATTCTGTCTCTCCATATTAGAATACATATTATCATAAAATGTATTGACTGATCATGTCTTTGTTAGTAGGCAAACCAACAAAATCAGCAAGGGATCAAATACATATTGGACTCACTGTATATATATAACTTTTTCACACAACATACACAGTGTTTGAAGTGCCCAACTGAATCTTGTTTATTCTACCTACCTTCAAACTACTCTTTTTCCATACTATTGTTTAGAAATATCCAGTGCTTGAAGTGAGAAAAAAATGGTACTGGATGGAGCACTGGAAAAAATGCCGGAACTTACCCCCAACCACAATGATTAGGCTATTATGAATTGTATTTCAGTTACACATGTGCACAACAGGTGACTGATATTTCAAATCAAAGCATCTTCCTCAGAAAGTTCGACTCTGAATGGATGACTAAAACAAGATAAAAACGAAGACATAGGGGCAGACTTGACATACTGGTTGAGTCAGTCTTAGAGTCGAAAAGCTGCTGGTTCAAATCCCATATCATCCACGGCTGCAGTACCCTTGAGCAAGGCACCCAACCCCACATACCTCAGTAACCAATACCCTGTACCTAAATACCTGCAAGCCACTTGTCAATTAAGTGCAATGTAATGTAAACCCTAAACTCTAGTGGCGTTACTGTTGGACGTTGTTCTGGTGTGGTAGGACAGCTCACAAGGTAGAGACATTTTTGGGTAAGTTGAGACTTATAACTTGAAAACTCAGTGCAGACAAATGTGAGTTGAAACCAGCTTTTATTTTTTTACAGTGCACATACAGCAATCCAATCAGCACAAACAAGCATGCAGAGAACAAAAGCAAGACAAAAAAGCAATTTCATGCTTCTCTGCTCCCAAGAACTTAACAGAACGGACTGAGACCTAACCTCAGAAGAGCTTAAAAAAAAATGTAAAAGAAATACACCCATCATATGAACTCTTTCATTGGGTAGAGAAAGCTCAGTGCTTTTGTCAGGACACAAAGTCAGTGTTCCTCCTGCCAGTACCCTTGAGAGTAACAGACTTGTCTGATGCCTGACATTTGTATTCTGGCCCAGGGGCGCTTATATAACTCATGAGCCACCTCCAGGCCATCTGGCCAAAAGTAACATGGGTCACGAGTATGCAAAAACCCTGATGCAGCCCTGATGTAGCTCATTTGTGGTTCCTGTATGTGCAGAGGACTTCAGATCAGTGGGTTGCAGGTTCAAATCCCACCCTTACATCTCCCTACACTTCCATCCATTGCTAAATATCCCTTGAGCAAGGCACCTAACACAACATTGCTCCAGGGACTGGAACCAACACCCTGTCTATAAAGTCACTTTTGGATGAAAATGTCAGCTAAGGGTAATGTAATGTAGAAGTAGAAGTTCTCTCTCTCCTCCCTGTTGTCCATAGTCAGTCTGCCTTCCCTTCACCACTCAACCACAGATCCCATGACCTCACTGTACTAATAACAACACCAGTACAAGATCTTGTATTATACACCAGTTAGTCCACTGTACCTAATGGGGTAGATACACTGCTGAGTACTTCTACTTACACCTCTGCTGATGTGGTACAGTGCGATGATAGTGTGTAGGCTATATGTTGTTTCACATTGGGAGAGCCAGGGTGAGTGGTAAATGCAGGGGAGTGGGTGGACATGCCTGTCTGTTGGTAGATGGTGCGTGGTGAGACTGATGTTGGGCTGTTCCACAGTACACTGCAGACAATAACACAGACTAATGGGGTAATGAGGTCAGAGAGGGGACCCGTAGGACGCACGCACGCACGCATGCAGATTTCCTGAGTCTGACTTGAACACAAAAATTCACATTCTTTTCCCACATATAAAAACCTCCACCTTTGTTGTCTAAACCACAATAGACAGAGAGAGAGGGAGAGAGAGAGAGAGAGATATGCAATTTCAAACATGTACACACACGCACACGCACACGCACACGCACACGCACACACAGAGTCTCTCGGGGCATTGTGCTCCACTGCCTTGCTTATGCTGATACACATTTGGCCTCCTTCTCAGTCAGTAAGCATTATGAAAACGCATTACATCCTGTTAGCACTCGCTCTCTCTCTGCTAGAGTGCACCATTAATGTTTTACATGAACACAGATCCACTGTTTTTTACTGCTCGGTGAAAGGTTTCTTTTAGTGTCCTCTGGTTTTACTCTCCATATGGGATGCTGTTGAGATCTGAAGGCTACATTTGCAATGAAAATTTTCATTTGCCTAATTATCATCGACTTTCAAATGCCATACACAGTCTGACCAAGAAGATAAAGGAATGATGTTTCCCAAATGGGTTAACACGCCTCCCTAGGTTTGCTACTGGTTGAGGCAAGAAAAGGCTGTGCTCCTAAGGCTGTGTCCAAACGCTGTCTATAGTCCCAATAGAACGTCTCCGCTTTAACCACGTCACGGCCTCGAACATGCCTCTACCGAGGGCTGGTGGAGCAGCTCACAACTGATTGCTTTCCAACAAAGTGGGTGGAGTTCCCGATTTCTCCGGAGCTCAGAAACGATTTTTGTATTGCTCCTGGCCTGACAAGAAGCAACGCCGAAGGTGGCTACATTTTCATATAAATTAGGCCTACATTTAAAGTTCTTGTTTAATCGCTACTTCGTTTTACACACGTAGTGCTGTATGAGCAACCAATGAAGAAGCCTTCTGCAAACCGTCTGTACACCACAAGAAATATTTTTGACAACAGTTTTGATTGATACTCAAAAAATCATGATCCGCTTAAAACACTGAAACACTCTTTGTTATAAAACTAATAGGCCATTTAAAAATCTATTTTCAATTTAACAAGAATATTAACATTGTCTATCAACGAGAACACTTAGGAGGAGAGAGAGAGAGAGATAGATAGCGAGAGAGAGAGAGAGAGAGAGAGAGAGAGAGAGAGAGAGAGAGAGAGAGAGAGAGAGAGAGAGAGAGAGAGAAAGTGAGTGCTGTATCAATGTGCTGTACCATTGTGAAAATACCATCAAAATTTATCCAAAATTGAATATACAGTAGGCAGCAAACAAATGAACAAACCAACCAATGCAGGTTCCTCCATGGAGAAAGTAGATTAACAGCCAGTTATTCACTTATACTGCCGATAAACAACAACAACGACAACGACAGCAACAACAGCATGTCTTCATATAGCACAATATCACAACTAGACGGTTGACTCAAAGGGCTTTCAAATACACATAGCCTACACATTCTCACATTCACACACAAGCTCTGGAGGCTGCCAAGAAGGTGCCAATTGTTCAGGGTTCGTGAGAAAGTGTGCACACACACAGAGACACAGACACAGACACAGACACATTAAGACTGTCTATTAATAAGAATAGTAAAAAAAACGTAATCAGTTCTCCATCTTCTCTGCAGGATAATTAACCCAAAGGAATAGAAAGACATCGTTGGCAGTCAGGGCCCAAAACAAGCATGCGGGGAGCGAATAAGATTTACTGAGAGAGCTGCCAATGTCAACACACAGGCATGCACACACACACACACACACATGACGCGCACGCGCGCACGGACGCACGCACGCGCGCACGGACGGATGCACGCACGCACGCACGCACGCACGCACACACACACACACACACAACCTCCCTCACCCCCTGTTCCCCTCTGTGTGACTCATTGCCATTGCTGTCCTCACTTGGACAGGTGTGTGAGAATGAGCCAACCAGCTGACTGCTCCTTAGGGGGGCACTGGGGTGGGGAGTGGGGTCTGAGGTGGCGGGCAGTGGGTGGGTAGTCCAGGAAAAGCAAAAGAGTACATGAGATGTGAATGACAAAGCATCAGATTAATGCTGATCCTGACCGAATTGCCCTGTCTGATGTGAAAACAAATATCCCTATGGGGCAATCAAGAATAATCTAATCTAATCTGATCTAATCTAATCTGATCTAATCCCGCCTATTAGGTACAGAGGAACCCCAGGCTGGGGTCAGTGGTCAGAGGGGGGTGAGGAAAGAGGTATAAGCATGTCTCTCTGGGGGTAGTCACTAGGAACAGGTGGGTTTGGGAGAGGTGATGAGAATGTGGTCAAAGTGCAAGTGGATATCTGGGAAGGGGTGTTGGTGTGAGTGTGTGTGTGTTGGGGGCGAAGGGTGGTGTAACTGTCAGGTTGAGAAAGGTCAGTGACCCACTCTGTCTGCCATGGTGTGTGTGTATGTGTTTGTGTATGTGTGTGTGTGTAGCATGGTGACCCACTCTGTTTGCCATGGTGTGTGTGTGTGTGTGTGTGTGTGTGTGTGTGTGTGTGTGTGTGTGTGTGTGTGTCATGGCTGGGTGCTGAGGTCATCTCCTGAGAGGTTCCCTGGGGCTGACGTCCATGGGGAGATTAACCGAAGCAAAGGCATCATCATTTACAAGTGCTGTACCTCTTGCAGTCTCTCTCTCACACGCACGCACGCACGCACGCACGCACGCACGCAAGCAAGCACGCACGCACGCACGCACGTACACACGCACGCACGCACGCACGCACTCACACCTGGGTTGTGGACTACTACACCAAATTTGTGTTTGGGGAACTGCTACGCAAGAGTGTCTCAAAGCTACCACTTCCACACAGTAACAAACTTTCCGTACACTTAGTGACTGAATCGGTGCAGCTACTGTAAGATCTAAATGCAGTATACAGCATTCCTCTTGAAACACGACTTGAAGCACACAAGATATAAGGCAATTCTTCATAATGGATGAAGAATTGCTTTATATCTCAGCAAAATACACCCAGAGAATACACATGGTGAAAGCTGCAATTGAGATTTATTGAGATGATGTATGGTGATATAGACCTAGCCTAACAACAATACCATGATCTGTTCATTTCACTCATTGCACAAGAGTAGAGTAGAGTAGAGTAGAGTAGAGTAGAGTAGAGTAGAGTAGAGTAGAGTAGACTATAATTTATTGATCCCAAGGGGAAATTAAGGACATATGCACACACACACACTCCACATATGCACACATGTGCATTCACCATGTGTATTCTCTGGGTGTATTTTGCAATTCTTCATAATGGCACTTGTGTGCTTCAAGTCGTGTTTCAAGAAGAATGCTGTATACTGCATTTAGATCTTACAGTAGCTGCACCGATTCAGTCACTAAGTGTACGGAAAGTTTGTTACTGCGTGGAAGTGGTAGCTTTGAGACACTCTTGCGTAGCAGTTCCCCAAACACAAATTTGGTGTAGTAGTCCACAACCCAGGTGTGTGTGTGCGTGCGTGCGTGCGTGCGTGTGAGAGAGAGACTGCAAGAGGTACAGCAGCAATGAAGACGCCTTTGCTTCGGTTAATCTCCCCATGAGCAGCCTGGACGTCAGCCCCAGGGAACCTCTCAGGAGATGATCTCAGCACCCAGCCATGACACACACTCACACACACACACACACACACACACACACACACACACACACACACACACACACACACACACACACACACACACACACACACACACACACACACACACACACACACACAATTAAAAAGTGTACAAAAGAAAATGTTAAGTATGTAATTGTTAGTTGCATTGTATATACACTGATAAACAAGATTTATGTTACCATGTTCATACAACATCACAACATTCATCACAACATTTGCTCTACATATTTGCCTGTCCATTTCCTGTCTCTCGGTGGATGAAGTGTTTTTAAAAGCAGTAGGCCTATCTAAAATGTGTCAATTATCAGAGTCACTCATGCACATAGATTTCAGCCCTCCCAGACAAATCAGCCAGACGGAACACAAACAGCTGTTGAGACAGCAAGGGAAACAGCAGCATGCACTCCAACCACTCCAGCAAACACTCCAAACATGACAAAACCATCCCTTTATACTGGATCATACTTTTTATATATTAACTTTATGGTGTTCTATGGTATGCAACACAATACTTCTGCAATGACTTAATACCATACATTTTGCTCAGTAATATTGACTCGAAATATTGTAACATTCCACAGAATCTAACCGTAACCCTAACCCATACAATGACAGTAAATGTATGTCTTTTCTACGTTGGTATACTGAAACTAAAGACATATTTTGCCATAAACTGTTTACCTTTGTCGGGTAGTGTATAGTTATATCGGACTGGAGGCTGATGTATTACAAAATAGAATGGACTAAATGCCCCCCAATTTCAACTAAGTACCGCCTCCTCTCAGCTATATCCTCCTCAGGGCTCCACAATAGAGCTAGACCCCCCTTTGGCAAACACTACATAGTGTAACGGTCTGCTCAGACCACAGCTCCTGCTGGTTACCCTTTTGGTTCCTTGAGTACGAGTTAAGTGTCCGCAAGGGGCAATGCAAACTAGACTTTAGTTGATTGGACAAGATCAACATTTCGAATGCTACTTCAAAGAAGAAGCCTTTTGAGTGAAACATTATGCCTGGCAGACCTGATGAACTGCAAAGAGTGTTTATTTCATTAAAAAAATTGGGGTTGCGAGCCATTTCTACCAAGAAGGTGACGTGAGACCAATATCTTATGATGTGTCCTGCCGTGCGCTTGGTAACAGTTGGCTAAACGGTTGGGCGCCATGGCAACTGCCCCAGCTAGGGCTGCTGTGTTGACCCCCCACTGGAGGGGAGGTGGGTTTGCGGTCTTTTCCGGAAAGCCCTCTGTGAGAACAAATTCCCAGACGATACGTTTCTTTGATGCATCATCTCTTAGCTCCCTTTCCCCCTCTGCTTCTCCTCTCCTGTCTCACCAACAGCTGTTCTTGTGGCCTAGCCAGTGCCTCCGGGTCTGGTTATGTAAGGACTGCACAATCATGCTCCGTCTAAAACACACGCACACACGCATGCACTACACCTTTGATGCAGCAGTGGAAATGGAAATGAAAATGCTGGTGGGGGGGTGGGGGACCAGTCTCATCAGCAATTCCATCATAGTATGTGAGAGTGTGAAGGCTGTTCTGGTTAAACACTTGATCACATCAAAGGACCCACAAGAGCGCACTGCAGTTCGCCGCCCGGGACACACCCACACTTCTTGTGACGCTGCACAAAATGTGATCAAGTCAGTCTGGCCGAGCAGGCTGTAGCTTAAGTAGAGAGAGAAAGAGAGAGGCTACAGCTCTTATATAGTATCTATTAGCTCTGCCTTTTTGTCTTTTTCAATGAGGAAGGCAACCAAGAAACACAGGTCTTTTTCTGGCATGATCTGTATGAGTGATCTGAATGGCATGAGTGATCTGAATGTCTGTAGTGTCATCCAGTGGTATACAGCGCCTTTTCATATTGACGTTCATGCTCTCAAAAGTGCTAGCGTGTCTGTGTGTGTGTGTGTGTGTATGTTGGGGGTGGGGATTGGTTAAGGGGCAAAGGGGTCCTTTGCCCGGGCCTAGGGACAAGGGGAGCAGAATTGGGTCCTCATTACATGTCATGTGTTGAATGCAAGGGCTTTTCAGATGACTTCATCCTGGGCCAAAGCTGTCAGTTCAGGTGCCCTGTGTGTGTGTGTGTGTGTGTGTGTGTGTGTGTGTGTGTATGTGCGAGCGCGTGCACATGAGGGAGGGAGGGAGAGAGAGAGAGAATGTCCACCTATGCCACCACTCCGAAGGGAACAGGAATCGAGCTCAACTAGACTTTTCTGAACCATAACGTCATTTAAAGTCATTACATCCAATTAGCCATGTCAGCTTTGCCTACACTTGAGTGCCATCAATTTGATTATTTTGCTCTATTTTCTTTAATAGTAGCTGTATTCATGTACACTTCATCATGCAGGTCAAAGGGCTTGAACAGTTTGACAGGCACACAGGGTTGCCATGTTATCCAGTCGGTGCACCCCAGAGGCAACATGAGGTGAGGAACAACTCTCCTATAGTTTTACTACCCTAGTTTGGATGTAGGAAGAAAAAAAAACAGAGCAGGAGAAAAACCTCCTCAGGCAAATGCGATGGGTTGCCAGATCTGTCTGACAAAAAGTCTCTCAATCCTTTGGGAAAATATACTATAACTCTATTGCAGAGATTACTCTATTGCCCTACTGTATTGCCCTTGTCCCTGAAGACATCTGGGGTGCATCCCAATATGTGTCCTTGCCTCCTCCACTTGTGCTTGTCTCCTCGTCCCGCCTCCTGGCCCCTCCTCCGTGGAGAAAACGATAAAGTTTCCCAGCTGTCAGCCTCGCCACAACAACTTTTGAGGGACTGTTTTTCATTCACCATCCCTATTGCAAATGAGGAAAAGACTTTACAATTGAGCTTTTGCAAGATATTGAAATATAATGCTGTTGTCACTTGTCAGTGATGTCATTATGACGAGAAGCAAGTGGAGGAGGCAAGGTCACATATTGGGATGCACCCCTGATCATAAATGACCAGTGTGAAGATGCAATGTTCTCTTTCACAATTTCTTCCCCCAGAGCTGTGAATAATGATTTTAGAGTTGGGGAAGGGAGGACCCCGAGGTGCTCTATCTCTTACCAGATGGAGGTTTTCCTGTCATTCACTTCCATTGGATCCTGGCAGGCAGGCAGGCCGGGCTGAATTCAAGAAGCTCTGTCACGCACCACACACACACACACACACACGCGCACGCACGCACACACACAGGGCTGTCATGCGCAAGACATTACTCAGCACATTCCCTTCATGAAGCCCGCAAGGTTGACCAAGCATGACAGATAAAGGCAAGGACGGATTACTGCATGGGCCTACCGGGCCCAGGCCCAGGGGCCCAAGAGTCAAGGGAAGCCCAAGCCTCTATATTACCATTCAATTTTGAAAACTATATTTTTTCAAAAAATCCGTAGAGGACTAACACCCCCCATACCCCCAAGAACATAGACTCATAGACACATTTGGCCAAAAAGCCTGAATGGTTTTGTACACTAGCAGCACCCATTGAGGTGGGCCTTTCTTGTTGTCTGGCCCAGGGGCCCATGGAATCATACTCCGTCCCTGATAAAGGCACAATTTCCATTTTTAGTCATTATACTAGTACCTCCCCATAACCCAAGACCTTACAACAAACGTCCACAATTGCTCATTCAAATGCTTATCCTTTGTTGTCAATATAGTGTAGCCGGAACGCTCTACTGTCCCGGCTACCCTGCGTTGTGTTCCGGTGCCAAAGGGGGGAGAAAGGACCACTGATGCCGTTCTGTTCCTCAGCTGTATTCTTTTATTTTCTTTTTAAACAACAAAAAGAGCACAAAAGGGTTAGGCACCGCATTCACGTCGTCATCGGACCAGCCTTTCCCTGCTCAGCTCAGCGCAGACTCACAAAATTGTAAAACAAAATACAGTACAGTGTAAAACTACTGTATTACAATAAAACTGCATTAAAATGCTCTGTAGGGCCATAACATACATAATGTAACATCACAGACTGAATGCTTCATTACAAAACTCCAATAGTAGTAATAGGAAATTACTTAATAATAATAATCAAATGCATTCAGAAAAATACAATGCAAACATATCAACACACTCATAGCAATTCACTGGTATTGGGAGTACATACCTTTTTAAACAACAAAAAGAGCACAAAAGGGTTAGGCACCGCATTCACGTCGTCATCGGACCAGCCTAACATGAAAAACACACCATACATATTCAGGCGCCAAGTCAGAGACAAAAGGCTAGTCAGTGCCTACAACAAGTGGTTAGCTTGATAGCTATTTAGTGCTCTCAAAATACATATTTCAAACGAAACAAAATGCTCATCACAAAGGTTTTTACATGTACATAAGATAATACAACATTTGGAAATGAAAGATGCAACATTGCGACATTGCAACACACGGATTACTTTGCAACATCGGAGCTCCATGAAAATACGTACCTTTCCCTGCTCAGCTCAGCGCAGACTGAACAGAGAAGAACGTGCAAAACAAAAGACAGGTCGCGCACGCCACTAGAGGGTGCTATAACACAAGAAATGAACAAATCTCCCAATACCAGCAAGTTCAAAACTAAATACAGAGAAAGGATTTTGGGGAAATAAACACCAACATAAAATGAAAGTTCACACATTTATGAAATGAAAATAACAAAATAAAAATAAATGTGTAGGCATTATCTTCACTGCTACATTCACCCCTCTTTGATTTCACCAAAATCCTGACTACTAGGGTGTCTTAGTGAAATAACCTAACACAAGTGTACCACGTTCATGTTCTCTCCACCCAAGGTAACCACGGGACTGTATTCCCAATTCACAGCATATATAGCTACTTAAAAGTAAGTTCGAAGTAAACAATAGGTGATCAGACTATTATTCCTTCTAGTAAGTAAGGTGCCCTTCTACACCATACCAAAACCTCGAGATGTAACTCAACATACAAAACGATACACTACAACAGTCCTGTTGCTATTTCCTACTGTTTAAAATAACGAAAGTAGGGACATTGACCTGTCAGACCTCATAAGCTCTCGTGTGAAGGGTTTTTGAGCCATAGACTCAATCAGACGGTTAACTGCCCTAACAACTCTGCCTGTGCGGGTGCGTCTCTCAGGCCCTATGTGTTGTGTGGTGCTCTGACTATCAGTAGCTGAGGTGGGTGAAATGATGTTGGGGGACCCTGTGTTATCTAGGTCAGTAGTGTCAACAAGGTGCGGGTCAGTGTCAGTTGGGCATGCGGGACTGGGCACGTCTCTTGAAGACGGGGGACTTGTTAACTGATCAGGGGCATCAGGCAGTGACTGTGGCAAGTCATCATCCATCTCCAAGTCAGCATCCTCTTCACCAGCAAGAGAGTTGACATCGGCCGTCTCCATGATCCATGAGCAGGCACGGTCCTCAGAGGCATCCACCGCCAGGTTGCTCACAGCATCAGAGGACAAGGGGTCGCACTCACTGACCGCATCCGAAGCACCTGCCTCTGACTCTTCACTGTCTGGTTGGACGATGGGCAAGAAGCTGACATCCAGCATCAAGTTACGGTGGACAACTTTAGTTCTCCCGCTCTCATCCGTGACCTGGTAAACATGAGTCTGAGGATTACGCCCGGTAACAGTGTACATGGTAGGTTCCCACTTATCTGCTAGTTTACGTTTCCCTCTTTCAGCTTTGTTAGCTAGCAAGACTCTGTCTCCAATGTTCAGATGAGTGCCACGGGCCTTTTTGTTGTATCCCTTGGCTTGATGCTGTTGCTGTTTCCTTGCGTGTTGTAGAGCAATGGTGGCAGCTTCGTGAAGGTTTGCCACCAGTTTCCTGGCGTAAGTATTGAAGTCTGTAACAACTGGGTCCTTCAGAACTTGTTTGAACACCACATCCACCGGGAGTCTTGGGACTCGACCGTACATCAAATAAAACGGGGCGTAACTAGTCGTTTCATGAACTGTAGCATTGTATGCAAAGGTCAGAGTCTGTATCTGCTGAGCCCAGTGTTGTTTTGCTGCCAGAGGGAGGGCCCGCAACATGCTTCCAAGCGTCCTATTGAACCTTTCGGTTTGCCCGTTTCCCATGGGGTGATATGCAGTTGTGTGTGACTTTGAGACCCCGGCAAGGCTGAGGAGTTCGGAGATGAGTTTGCTTTCAAAATTGGCTCCTTGGTCTGAATGTATTCGTTCTGGAAAGCCGTAGATGCAGAACACATTGTCCCATAGTTTCTTTGCAACTTGCTTTGCAGTTTGATTGACACAGGGGAATGCGTGAGCCAACTTTGTGAAGTGGTCGGTTATGACCAAAACATCCACTGATCTCTGTTTACTGTCCTCAGCACTCCAGAAGTCGATACACACCAACTCCATGGGAGCAGATGTGCGGATGCTCTCTAAGGGTGCTCGGGCTGCTGGTTCAGGTGTCTTTGCAAGGATACATCTTTGGCAGCACTTAACATAGTCCTTGATGTCTCTGTCCATCTGCGGCCAGAAAAAGCGCTGTCTGGCAAGGCGCACTGTTCTGGCTTGCCCCTGGTGCCCAGCGAGATCATGGACACCGGAGAGGGCCGTTGCTTTCAGGCTAGCAGGCAGAACCAGTTGGAACCTCCTCTCACGGGTTGAGGGATCTTTGGTGGCCCGATAGAGGACTCCATCAAGGACTTTCAACTTATGCCACTGCTTGCAAAGTAACTGGGCGGTCGGGGCTAACTTGCTTCTCTCCCGTCTAGGTGGCGGCCGTCCACCCAGAACAAATGGCAAGACGCTCCGAATGACCTGGTCTTCCTCTTGGCTCCGCCGCAGCTCATCTGTGGAGAAAGCCGCTGGTACGTCTTGCTCGGGGAGTGCAGCCTGAGGTAAAGCATCCAGATACTGCATTGCTCTTAACTGTGCACCACTTTCCCACTCGGTATGAGAGTCACAGGCAGACTTCACTTCAGAGGAGTCGAGACCACGAGATGGCATGCTTTGGGGATTGCCTGAGGCCACATGGCAAGCCTGAAGACACTGGACCTTGCAGCGGAAAACGTCCTGCACTCCGTCCTCTTTTGTTCCGTCAGCCTCTGCCAGCAGACTCTCATAGGGCTCACTGATCAGCCTCTTGCCCACTGATTTTGCAAAGGGATCTCTACTTAGGGCATCTGGCACAACGTTCTGGGGCCCTGGGATATGCTTGAGACTGAATGTGTATGGGGACAGTTTCGCAACCCACCGTTGTTCACAGGCGTCAAGTTTTGGTTTTGTCATTATGTAGGTTAAAGGATTATTGTCTGTCCACACCGTAAAAGAGTGCCCCTTCAACCAGTGACTGAATTTTTCGCAAACACTCCATTTAAGTGCTAAGAATTCGAGACGGTGGGCTGGGTATCTCTTCTGTGAACCAGACAGAGTCTTACTTGCAAAGGCGATGGGCCGTGCCTTACTCTCTCCTTCTGACACCTGAGATAAAACTGCCCCGAGACCGTCAAGAGAGGCATCAATGGACAAGATCAGTGGCTTGGAGAAGTCTGGATGAGTGAGGACTACACAGTTCAGGAGTTTCTCCTTGAGACTGAGGAAGGCAGCGTCACAGTCTTCTGTCCAGTCCGCAGGTTTGAGCTTTCTGAAGACACCTGGATTCTGACCAACCTTGCTTGTCTTCCCCTTACGTTTCTGTCCAGCTGTTAGGGCGAACAGTGGCTTGGCTATGGCAGAACAGTGGGGTATAAAGTGTTGGTAATAAAATACCATCCCCAGAAAGGACTTGACCCTGCGGACTGAGGGAGTGCAGCCGTCATCTTCCATCAAGTCCGTCTTTGACATCTTTACAATGACTTCCACTTTCTCTGGGTCGACAGCAACACCCTCACCGTCGATGATGTGCCCAAGGAATTTTACAGAACGCCGCAACAGATGACACTTTTTGGGACTCAACTTCAAGTTGTGCTCTCTGAGCCGCTGGAAGACAATCTCCAGTCTCTCGAGGGCCTCTTGTTCGGACTGGGCAAAGACCAACAGATCATCCAGGTAGCAAAGAAGGCTACTGAAGTTTAAATCGCAGAAGATGCTCAACATCATCCTCATGAACGAGGCTGGACTGTTGCAAAGCCCCTGTGGCATTCTGTTATATTCGTGGAGGCCTAGAGGTGTTGTGAAGGCTGTGTATTTTTTGTCGTCTTCATGCATGGGTAGGTTATAAAAACCTGAAGTGAGGTCCATAGTGCTGAAGACCGAGTTTCCACCTAAGGCTGCCAGACAGTCTGACTGGTGAGGCAGAGGGTGAGCGTCCTTGATGGTCCTCGCATTCAGCCATCGGAAGTCTGTACATAGGCGAAGGTCACCATTTTTCTTCCAGACCATTACGAGGGGGGAAGCGTACTCACTCATAGACTTGCGAATTATTCCCTGCTCCTCCATTTCAGTGAGAACTTGCCGCAACTTTTGGTAGTGTGCTGGTGGCACTCTGCGATAGGGAAGGCGGAAAGGACGATCATCTGTGAGTCGGATCCTATGCACAAAGTCTTTGGCTTCTCCACAGTCCAGATGGTGCTTTGAGAAGACATCGTGGTACTGTTCAAGCAGTGTAACCAGCTGGGCCTTCGTGGAAGGGCTCGCCTCACAGCGGTCGACATCCACATCCCCCAAGCCACACCTCCGAAGCCGCTGCTCGAGGTTGGAGTACTCGCTCTGTCCGGACTGAGTGATGTCAATGGGGCCACTCTCTCCCTGGCAGTTGCCCTGGAATAGAGAGACATCTTCCACAGCAACGCACGGGGAGACATCGGCCATCTTGGAGTTCTTTCTCAGGGTAAGCGGCTTGTCTGTGATGTTGGTCACTTTCATTGGAGTCCAGCCATCCCCCCACAGAGGCGTGATCACTCTGCCGACCATAATGCCTCGAGGCACACACCTGGATGTAGATGACTCCACTATGACAGTGCTCCCGGGTGACATTGGCACGTTACTGGGCAGCCTACCCCACAGGAGGTACTCTTGTTTGGGGAGGAGAGTCACGGCTTGGGTCAGCTTCACGGTACCTACTTTTTCAGGCACATCTGCACCCCTCCACCTCGTGAGGCTGGCCATCATCTCCAAAAACGGCTCACACTCAGAAGACTCCTGGGTGTTGCGAGAGAGAAGCGCCCAGTAGTTGTCATCATTTTTCAGCTGGCGCAGCACATGCTTCAACATGTTGGTCCCCACAATGATCTCATCTTTCTGGCCAGGCACCACCAGGACCGGGACTGTGCACTTCACACCATACAGACTCAATTCCATGTCGTACATGCCTTTGGGGCTCACCTGTACTCCCCCACAGCCTACAAGGATGATGCGCTCGGTTGGTTGTTGCAGCTGAGTTAAAACGTTCTCCGACACGAGTCTCCGCTCTGCCTCTTCACTGATCGTGCAGGCCATTGACCCCGTATCCAGTAACCCTCTCAGCTCAGCTGCACCATTGATCATCACTGGGGCATGGAACAATTCACCGAATGGCTCAACGGTCTGGGTGTTCTGTACAATTACTTTACAATCATCTGGCATTACTTTACAGACGTTCACATACATCTCTTTTAATTCTTCATTTGCTTCGAGGGTAGATGTTTCAGTGCCCACACGCTCCCTCGCTAAATGCGGGCCACCTAGTTTAAATGTGTGCCATGCTGTTGGCCCTGGGGCTGTGCCTGGGCCTGCTGTGGTGTGGCACTGAATCTCGGCTTGCGCTGTGGGCAGTCTTTCTTCCAGTGGTCTGGCTTGTAACAGCCCATGCACAGATTCTCCTGCCTACAGTGAACAGTTGTTGAATGCTCAGTGGACTGACACACTCTGCATTTCCTCTGGAAAATGTTTACTGGCCCCTTGTATGTTGGTTCAACTGCCGCTGTCTGAGCCTTCTGCTCCAGCACACGATCCAACAGGCTGATGAGAGACTGAATGTAAACACTCTCGGTCGGAGATGGGGATGGCTGCCCCACTGTAGTTTGGAGAGGAGCAGGCTCACAGGCATTGTCTACAGCGACTGCTTCGGTCGTGGATGTCTGTACATGAGTGCCAATGTGCTTTGGTCGAACTGACCTGGTCTGAGACTTTGTGCGAGCCTCCCTCTGGTGTTCGACAAGATGCTCCTGAATCTCGTTTGCTGTCCACTTCTCAGCTGTCTTACACTTCAGGACACTGGCGAGGGCGGGGTCAGGACAGTGTTTCACCAGCATCATTGTGACTTCATGTGAGGGGTCTTCAATGTTTCGCCCCTGTCTTCTCAGACACTCATCCGCGACGTCCACAGCTTTGTTCAAGCGGATCCAGTAGTCCATTGGGCTTTCACCATTCAGGGGGAGTGTGTTATAAAAATCTGCTAGAGGCATTGAGGAGTAAGTTACTTCACTGAAATGCTGCTTGAGTACATCAAAGACAAGCTTAGGATTCTCTGCAGGCTTTAAGGATGGAACACTACGCAGTGTAACTTTAACAATGTCTCTGGCCTTTCCCATCAGTCTGGACAGGATTTCTTGGGAGTACTCTTGTGGTGGGACACCCCTCTTTTTCAGGTAGACATCCATGATTTCTTCCCACTCATGCACTGTGTGCTTATCAGTCCCATCCCCTCTGAAGTATGGTGGCTCCCGGACATCTGTCTTCATCACCAACTTGACTCCAGTCATGTTTAAGTCAGACTGTCCCTGGCCCATGTTCAGACTGGGTGTGTTAAGAGTGGGAGTGGGCTGACTTTGTTGACTCTGAGTGGATTTATTTAATTGACTTGCGATGTTCTCACCTATTTGTTGGGCCAACTGTGTAATGAGATGGCCTATGTCAGTGGTGTCCACACCTGGACTAGGGGGCTCATCAGTGTGCATGCGTGTGAATGACGATACAGGGTGGCGTACTGCACTAACACCCCTGCCTACGCCAGGAAAATTCCTCAGACTAGGGCCAGGCCTGTGTGGTGTGGGTGTGTGCGAGTCAGTAACCAGGTATGTAGAGGATGATACAGGGTTTCCTATTTCATGAACACCCCCAACTGGAGTCGGTTCCACGTTCCCAAATAGCTTACCCCTGCCTACACCCACTACTGCATTACCACCATCATCACAGTTAAAAGGCACATCCATGTCATTTCCCTCAGCCATGTTAAATAGTCTTCAGCAATGTAAATAATCAGTATTAAGTGTAAAATGTTAAGTGTTGTACTTCTTAGTCAGTGTTATGTATTCAAACACTCAAAACAAAAAGGGAAGAATAAATTGAAACTAAATAATCATAAACCACATTATGTTTGCATTCATACGAGTACTTGGAACAACATCAGCGTCTTCAGGGTATTCTGCAGCAACCACCGGCGATCACTCTGGCGATGATCTGAAGCGAAACCATCCGGGTCACGGCACCACTGTAGCCGGAACGCTCTACTGTCCCGGCTACCCTGCGCTGTGTTCCGGTGCCAAAGGGGGGAGAAAGGACCACTGATGCCGTTCTGTTCCTCAGCTGTATTCTTTTATTTTCTTTTTAAACAACAAAAAGAGCACAAAAGGGTTAGGCACCGCATTCACGTCGTCATCGGACCAGCCTTTCCCTGCTCAGCTCAGCGCAGACTCACAAAATTGTAAAACAAAATACAGTACAGTGTAAAACTACTGTATTACAATAAAACTGCATTAAAATGCTCTGTAGGGCCATAACATACATAATGTAACATCACAGACTGAATGCTTCATTACAAAACTCCAATAGTAGTAATAGGAAATTACTTAATAATAATAATCAAATGCATTCAGAAAAATACAATGCAAACATATCAACACACTCATAGCAATTCACTGGTATTGGGAGTACATACCTTTTTAAACAACAAAAAGAGCACAAAAGGGTTAGGCACCGCATTCACGTCGTCATCGGACCAGCCTAACATGAAAAACACACCATACATATTCAGGCGCCAAGTCAGAGACAAAAGGCTAGTCAGTGCCTACAACAAGTGGTTAGCTTGATAGCTATTTAGTGCTCTCAAAATACATATTTCAAACGAAACAAAATGCTCATCACAAAGGTTTTTACATGTACATAAGATAATACAACATTTGGAAATGAAAGATGCAACATTGCGACATTGCAACACACGGATTACTTTGCAACATCGGAGCTCCATGAAAATACGTACCTTTCCCTGCTCAGCTCAGCGCAGACTGAACAGAGAAGAACGTGCAAAACAAAAGACAGGTCGCGCACGCCACTAGAGGGTGCTATAACACAAGAAATGAACAAATCTCCCAATACCAGCAAGTTCAAAACTAAATACAGAGAAAGGATTTTGGGGAAATAAACACCAACATAAAATGAAAGTTCACACATTTATGAAATGAAAATAACAAAATAAAAATAAATGTGTAGGCATTATCTTCACTGCTACAATAGCATAAAACAAATCAGTTTTTTTGTGTGCTCAAAATGGATGAACTATGGCTATTTCGGGGCAGCTGTGGGCTAACAGTTATTGGTATTTACAACGATCAGAGGGTTGCTGGTTCGAATCCCACCCGTACCTCTCGCTACACCTCCATTCATGGTTTGAGTGCACTTGACCTCACTTTGCTCCAGGGACTGTAACTAATACCCTATAAATATCTGTAAGTCGCTTGGAGTGTAATGTATTGTAATTTCTTTTCTTTGCGTCATATTCATGCACAAGCTCGATGCGATTTTTTAAATTGACATTGACTAAATGTCAATCTGCATTTCTTGAGGTATCATATTAATCTCCTAGTCAAGACTGGAGAGTACATTCACACAGACTCAGCAGCATCTAACAGCTGCACAATCCACAGTGATGATTCACTCATGTCATTCTCATGCTGTAACATTACAGTCCACAGACCCAGGGGTAACATTTCAGTCCACAGCACTCTCAACTAAGTCCTCTAGTATAAAAGTGTTTTTTCTTCAGAGACCCATATTTTTTTTTACCATTGTAAACTTTGGTGACTTTCCCCCTCTGCTCTGCTTCTCGAAAGGTGCAAACGCTCTTTTCCAGGAAGATAATGATCTTTTTAAATAGATGTGTAAGGTGGACCTAAACATATTATTAAATTAAATTATGAAATTCCTTAAAATCAAGAGGACTTTGCGACCCCCTGTCGATGCTTAGCGACAATACTTTGGCAAAACCCAAAGGAGACAGAACAAACAATAGTGAGAAGAAACAATGTCATGCTGTACTGTATACTCATGCCTGTCCCTCAAGCAGTGATTCAGAAGCTAGAATCTGCCACATATTCCAAAAGAACTGGTGTCATTTCTCCAATTGCCCTATTTTGACGTAGCTTCTGAGATTGTTCTCAAGACAGTGACTGCACTAATGATCTCATCTACCTGGGAAACGCTGTCTAGCCGAGGGGAGGACACCTGCCCCATTTAGCTTTGAACCTCCGAGGAACCTAATGTGCACTCTAATTGCAACACCAAGAGCTACTGTAGGTCCTTTGCAATGACCGATACACCCATCACAATCCTAGCCCTTTGAGGAGAACAGTAACATTATATTATATTACATTTATATGATTAGCATTTTTAGGATATTGTGAGGAGGGTTAGTGTTATTTTCATTTATGTTGTGTTATTTTCACATTGTAACCTCCTAAAACTTTGAGATAACACGTAAAGTTGGTCAAAGAAAGAAGACTACGGCTGTGTTCTTGTCAAATCAAGGGGACAAAACACACACACACGTCCCCAGCTCCCCTCCCTCCTGGTCAGCAGGAGACAGTCAGTCCCAGCAGGTGGCACAGGACAGGTGGTGCCAGATGCCCAGAGGTCGCCTTATAGAGCCCCCACCTGCACCCAATCACGCATTACTTATTATGCAGGAGGACCAGGGGTGGAGCTATAGGTAGGGCAAGCAGGGCACTTGCCCCTAGGCCCAGAGCCATCCCGTATTGGTGGTGGGGGCCCTATTGTGAGGTTGGCAAGCTGTATAGGGGGCCCTATAAGTGTCTTGCCAAAGGGCCCTGTGTGCAATTGTTCCGCCACTGGACGATGATACTGGGCTGTGGACAATGTGCTGGGTGAAGACACAAGAGACACCACACTTACTGTACAGTGGTACGCACGCAACTAAGACAAAAGTCCTTGAAATATACTTGCAATGAGGCTCACTTATTTGCAATACAAGTTGGTCTAAAGTTTCATATTTCCATTATCGACCTATTGCACTGGCCAGTATACTTTCAAAGGTGATGGAAAGAATCCTCCTAGACAGAGTGAATGCACATGTCTCTTCCCTTGACAATCAGTTTGGTTCCAACCAAAGCATGGCACAGATATGTGTATCTATTTTCTAAAAGAGATAGTGAACCTGTATAAATCTAAAAACTCAACTATATTAATGTATCTCATTGCTGCTTCTAGGGCATTCGACCATGTGAATCACAAAAAGGAATTTATTAAATTAAGGCAAGGAGGAGTACCTGGCTACATTGTGAGGGTACTTAACTGGTATACACAACACAACAGAAAATGCATATCGAATGGTGAGGTAGTATATCTGACCCCTTTGGTGTGACCAATGGGGTTAGGTAGGGTAGCATTCGGTCCCCGGTCTTATTCAATCTGTATATGAATGAGCTGTCTACACAATTGAATGGCTGTAACACAGGGTATGATTGGTGGTGTACTAGTCAATCATCTTATGTATGTAGATGACCTTGTGACCTTTAGTCCTAGTAGTGCGGGGCTGCAACAGCCCCTTAATGTATGCTCTGACTATGGTGTACAATTTGACATTAAGTATAACTCCAAAAAACCCCGCTGTTTTAATATGTAGAACTAAACAGGATAAAAGCCTCCAATTTCCTGTGTTTGTCAAATAATCCTCTTGATGTTTACAAGATAAAATAACTAGGCCACTGGGTTACAGATGATGTGAATGATGATGACAGTGTTGTAAGCTATATGCGCAGGCAAACACTATAGCCTGTAAATTCACATTTTGAGCCACACAAGTTAAAGTGGCTCTATTCAAGGTATACTGCACACTACTATACCCTGCACACCTCTGGACTTCTTACAGAGTCCAGTATGCAGAAACTACAAATTGCATACAACGATGCTCTAAGAATTTTACGTAAGGTCCCCAGAGGTGGTAGTGCTAGCCAGATGTGTATGCAGGAGTAAGCACACTGCATGCACTTTTAAGAAACTTAATGTACAAGTTTACACAGCACCTGGATGATTCCTCCAATAACATCATGGCAGCACTCAGTAATCAATTGGTCAGTAGCGCAAGGTAATCATCCAGGCTAAGAGCACACTGGATGAAATGTCTGTATAGATTTTCTTTCTGTATAGAAGTCTTTTACATTGTGCTTTTTTTGTTTTTCTTGTTGTTTGTTTGGTGTGGGGCTCCAGTCTGATTGGACAAAGTCTGGCAAATAAACAATAAACTGAATTGAATTGAAATGATACACCTGCTCTCAGATCATTAGGAGACGGAGGCACACGATCGTCTAATCAGCGGAAAGACATTTGCTTCAATGCTTTGCAGAAAAAGATTACTTGTATTAGCTCTGTACTTAAAGGTGTTTTCATAACTAACTTGTATTCACATTACAATAAAAAGCTAAATGTGAAACATTTTTAATCGAATATTAGGGTTTTTTTTAACAGGTATTTGCACCCCT
Source organism: Engraulis encrasicolus (assembly GCF_034702125.1). Taxonomy (NCBI): domain Eukaryota; kingdom Metazoa; phylum Chordata; class Actinopteri; order Clupeiformes; family Engraulidae; genus Engraulis; species Engraulis encrasicolus. Next base: position 674,363 of record NC_085874.1, on the reverse strand, counting down.
AAGACACACTCGGCCCACCTTGGTTAACTATGGTCTAGACTCTCTGCATTTCTAGGTTCTTCATGTTTTCTCTCATTTCCAATCCCTGGATAACAAAGGCTTGTCTTCTCCCCCAGTGACTGTCTGCAAGAGCTGCGACACCTCTCCTGAATGTTGTGTCATCTAATCAGGAGGCTCGACGACGTGTGACACCACCATGAGAGCACAGGTGTGTGGTACCTGGGGCGTCACCAGCCCAGATGGATGCGGCTCCACTTCCTTCCTTCATCTCCACTTTTCTTCTGTCTTCTCACCAGAGCACTTGGTAGCTAGATCATTGGTATTCCTGTTGAGAAGCAGCATTCACACTGAAACAACCACAGCCGTGTGAAAGCTTAGACTGATGATGGCTACTTAAACTAACAATATTCATACATATCACATATTCATACTCTAGTTCTGGACATACATATACAGTGTGTTTTTCTCTCCCTTTAAATCTTGTGAGTACAAAAATACCCAAAGGCAATTATTTTACTTGAGAAGAGAGGACAGAGACACTATAAACTTTGATACAGTGGATTTTGAATGCATTTATTAGTACTGTAGCTGCCAACAAAGACATTGCAATGTATATTTTTATATCTGAAAGAATTGACCCAGTTTTATGCTTTAACAACCTATGCTGGCTGACAAAGGCGGTGTGCGTCAACAGAGACTTTTACTGTACTTTCAGACATTTCCTCGACTGCAACTGAAAAAAATAACCGCTATGCTGAAAAATTCAAAAGTCGTAAAAACAGATTATCCCTATACAGTATGTACAACATAAAGCAACCATTCTTATTTTTGTTCATCAAAATAAAATCATGGAATGCCAAAAAGATTTGGCATGTAAAGTTTTAATTTCCAAATGCATGCCATATTTTGTGTGTGTGTGTGTGTGTGTGTGTCTCAAAGCTTCCTGTGTTGCCCAAAAAGTATAAGCATGGTCTTTGACGCTTGGAAGACACACACTGATTCAACACAGAGTAAATGTTGATAACAACTAACATAGTTAAAGGTTCACACATTAGCCACTAATAGTATGTTCATACGTGACTAATAAGACAAAGGTTAAAGGTGCACTATGTAATATTTTTAGTAGTTTATTTCAGAATTCATTCACTAATGTTACCCCTTGAAAAGCGAACACTTATACAGACAGTAATTAGGTAGGTACAGGGTGTGCAGAATTATTAAGCAAAAGTATTTTGACCATGCTTACAGTTTTTTTCAATTGCTAACAAGCGCTTACCCATACTTTGGATACTTTTTCTAAACTCTTAACACAGACTACCACCTACCAAGAACAATTGGCCAAACAGTTCATTTTCTTCTCAAAAGCACACACTGTTATACACAAAGAAATGCATTCATTGACTGCAATTTGTGTGAAAAAGGCATGTAATGTGTCAACTGTATGGCAATGGAAAGCCCTTGGTGTGCTAACTGTATTAAGAGTTTTGCAAATGTCGCTGAGGATTGGACAAAAGCATGTTAGCAATTGAAAAAAACTGTTAATACAATAATAGGCATCATGTTCATACAGGTTGTTGTTGTAAAATATGCATAGAATGGACAATATGGTCAGAAAACGTGTTTGCCTAATAATTATGCACACCTTGTATGTGTGGAAACGTGAAGACTAAAGTGAAGTGTTATTCAAATGTTAAGCTCTGCTATAAACCGCTATGGCTATTGTAAAGGCATTGCTGTAACTGCATAACCTTGAAGCACGTCACTCTCACAGAGAGCCATACACATAGAAACTCAACAAACAAAATTACTTTCCGGTGCACTGTGTAAGATTGTGGCCAGAATAGGTATTGCAACTATGCTTCTCATTGAAAGTATGCTGCCTATTGCCAAATTTTATATCTTCATGAATATTTACTGAGTAATAAACTAGTATTTACTACTATGACCAAAGTACAGTAATTTTTGCAGCTTAAAATGTCTATTTCTGGAAATTCAAAATGGCAAACCATGAAGAAGATCCCCTTACTTATGTATGAAAAGTGCAATTTCCCCAGTCATACTGAATTACTTAGAATTCAGAATGGTGGCGGTAAGTATTTGTTAAAAAGGTAACATTCGTGAATGGGCAGTATGGATTCTGGAAATTAACTACTAGAAATATTACATGGTGCACCTTTAAGACACTCTTCCAAGGCAGCTGGACCTTGGCAGCCTTTTGAAAACATTCAATACATATGAATGAATACATTCACACACATGCAGCTCTCATTTCTCACTTAGACACACGCACGCACGCACGCGCGCACGCGCACACACACACACACACTTTTGCTGCTACACAAAACTCAGAGGCATGAATATTCTACACTGCATGAGTACCACCTAGTGGTGAAAATATATACAGCATGGAAAAAAAAAAATCACAAAAAAAAAAAACACATTTGGTCTTGCATTGTGTGGTGTCTACACGTGGTCCAACAACATATTGGTATGGTGTGTGTGAGCGCTTTTTTTTTGGTCTGGAGAATCAAGCTTTTTGGCCAAGCTGTGCACATTTATTGTTATGCACATCAGCACCCACATGGTAACATCAACTAACCTGGACTCACCCATACTAGCTGTGAAGCTGCACAACGCTTGGCAAAACCATTTAGTCTAGCCAGGCATGCCATCTACAACATTTCAAACGCCACTGAGATACAGAGGCAACCAATTTTTAGCACTACAATGGTTTAATGGGGCATGCTTAAAGCAATGACACACCACCTCAGTAAGCCGGTGAGTGAAGGAATGGCTTATCGATCTATGATCTATGATCTATGATCTTATCGATTGTAGCTTCAACTAGTAGCATATGGAGGTACCAGTTGCATTAAGAGCTGGACACGCTCTTTGCATTTCCCACAGGGAAATGGGTTGACACTGTGGGTTAGCCAGACCATAGTCTCGTAGTCTTGCAGTCATGATAGCCAAGCTAACACCAATACATCAGTCACATCCGCTTATCAAGAGTTCAGGAAGTAAACATTTACAGTAAGGGACGTTTACACATCCACTCTGCATACCATTTTCTAAATCTTTGTTGCCTTCTGCTACGTTCTGAACGAGCCAAACCAGCAGCTTGAACGAATCCTGTACAACTGTGTTGGAAATGGTTTGTAAGGTCCACCTGCTGCTTCTGGTGTCTTCTTCCTGCATGTGACCATCAGTTAAGGCAGAATGTGTGTCTAGGTCTTCTTGCTTGACATGGGAAGCAGTCGGAAGGCGTTGTTACAGTATTCACAACCTAAGAACAGGACACAGGAGGGGTGGCATGTCAAGATGGTGTTGGATTTCTTGTTAATTGTCAAACATTCACTGTAAGGATTCGCCATAAAAAAAGACAAACTCAAATGCATGGTATGTATTGTCATTCTGTAGTGTCACAGTAATGTCATACTGTAGTGTCACACCAGGTATTGACAAATGGTGTGACCATTGTAGCGCATTCATAAGCTTTCAATAATTTCAATAATAAAAACAGCAAATGACCATTTGGGACTGGGGATAAGAATCCTCTAGCACCAGAACTGTGTGTTTCTGCACAGCTCACAAGCTCCACTCGCACATCTGGGAGAAATTCCACATTAGGTAAGGTTAGCCATAATGGAAGTTGACAAACTTATCAGGATTGCCTGGCGGGATTTTGTGAAGTAGTCAAAATAGATTTAACGTAGTCGATAAGGGGGGAAATAAGTGAATAGAGACAGTTGTTTCAGACAACAATGACTGCTCGCATGGAGGAGTCACGTGTTGCATGGCTTTAAAAATGATCAGACAGCTGGTTTCGCAAATCACAATGCTCAGATCTTTAATAAAGCCACACCTTGGGACAGCGGATTTGACCGGAGCTGTCCCAGATGAGTGTGTATGTGACAGGGAGGACCCAAATTCATCTGGTGAGAGCCATGTTAAAAGAATTGCCATCTGGTAAAATGCCAAATTGTAAAACATGAAATTGTCAGTGGCTGACATGTCCTGCCACATTTCACACCACACTATGATACTTGGTCTGTGTGAAATACTACAAGGCTTAGTACTCGCCCCTGCCGTACATATGATTGACACGGCTTACTAGTACACACCATGACCATGCATAAAAAAGCCAAGTGCATTCTGGGAGACAATTCACACCCAGGTCACAATCTGTTTGAACTGCTACCATCTGGCAAGAGATACAGATATTATTATTATTATTATTATATAATTATTATTATTATTATATGATTGACCAGGCTTACTAGTACTCACTTCTGCCGTATAGGTGATTGACCAGGCTTACTAGTACTCACTTCTGCCATACAGGTGATTGACCAGGTTTACTAGTACTCACTTCTGCCGTACAGGTGGTACATGGCCAGGTAGTTCTTGATCAGCAGGATATCCTTGCAGGCCTCCAAGTCCTTCTTGGCGTGGGCCGCTCGGAAGTGCAGGGACGTCCACAGCTCTTTTCTCCGTTGCCACTCCTTCGCCAAGACATCTTCAAGACCCCTGGAAAAGACAGCCACGTACACATATTACAGGCAAAGCCATTTAATACATAAATCACATTCAATAGATAGATAGATAGATAGATCGATCGATCGATCGATAGATAGATATAGATAGATAGATATGATTTCAATCCACACTCAAGAAAACAAAACACTTAAATGTTCTGTCAAAAAAATGGTCAGATTAACATTTAAAGTAATTAATATGCTATTATTTTGAATGACATGCTAAACCCATGCATCCCAGTATGTGCTCTTCGTGTTATTTGTCACTGTGTAACATGTACAACAAAATTGAGCATTCTTGTGCAATAAGCAATAAATAAAATAATTATAAATGTACACCAACCTCACACACATCACTATCACACATATCCAGACACCACAGCCATACACATACTTTGCTAGTACAGTTTAGTGCAGTAATGGCCGTGAAATGTCTGTTAAACCAGTGCTTCCCAACCAGGGGTACGTGTACCACTAGGGGTACGTGAGCACTCTGCAGGGGGTACTTGGAAAAAAGTAATAACAACAAATGCATGGAACAAATGCATAGTCACACTGAGATAGAGGAAGAGATGTAGGGGGTACTCATGGTACAACAAAAAGGCTTTGGGGGTACTTGAGACAAAAAAGGTTGGGAAACACTGGTGTTAAACCATTCATTCATGTCATTCTTTATGTTGGAGGTACAGCATGGGGCCGCATGCGCGCACACACACACTTCATAAGCTGGTAGTTAATAGTATTCACTTGTATGGTTAGTACACTCTACTTTTCCTGCGATTTTTGCATTCAAATTACGGAATATTGAGGGACAAAAGAATGTTTGGCATTTGTACTGTGGGAGGTCTGGAGGCGAGCGGCACCTTTCAGACAGAGCTATGATCACTTCCTTAAGACATGTCCAGCCATGGACATTATACTTCCAGGTGATGTACTCCAGGAGTTCCATGATGAGCAGTAAGGCCCTGTAGGCTTGGTCATCCTCCCCTACAACACACAGAGCAGCTGTGTTTCAGTTTAGTTCCCATTGATGCAGTGCAAAGGTTAAAATAAGAAGACGATGTTCCACTCCAGAAGGGCATAGAGATTGAAAGCAGCATCATTTAAAACAAATGAAAACAACAACAAAAACACATTTGGGATGGAGATTGGAGACCTTACTACAGTGTTGTTGCTCCAAACACAATTTTGTTGCTTTGCCCTTGTGACAATGCGGCCCCCACTTTGAAAAACACGGCTCTAGTCTAGTGAATAATAAGCCATGCGGTACCTTGGGTGAGCAGTAGGTGGCAGTAGTCCAGCACCAGCTTGTGACTTGGCACCAGAGTATGCAGGATCTGGGGCAAACAACAACACAGAACAACCGTATCTCACTCATTTCGTGAAGTATTCACGAAAAAAATATATTAATTTTCGTGGTGCATTCACGTTATTGCCCGCCTTTCGTAAAGTCTTCACGAAAATAATAGATTAATTTTCACGCTGCCTATTCACTTGAATTGCCCGACTGTATGGTAATCAAACATTTCAAATAAGCAATTCAGGGTTAGGTTTAGGGTCAAGGTTAGGGTTAAGGTTAGGGTTAAGGTTAGGGTTAGGGTTAAGGTTAGGGTTAGGTTTAGGTTTAGGTTTAGGGGACATAAGGCGTAAGTACCGAAAGGGCGTCGAATTAGTGAGTCCCGAGCAGTGTTCTGTCAGGACCCCCTCCCCGCCCCTGCAGACGTTTGGATAACCATAGCAGCAGTGGGGCAATTCAAGTGAAGGCAGCGTGAAAATGAATCTATTATTTTCGTGAAGACTTTACGAAAGGCGGGCAATAACGTGAATGCACCACGAAAATTAATATATTATTTTCGTGAAGACTTTACGAAAGGCGTGAGATAGGGCTCCACAGAAAGCGTGGCATGAGTCGATATCTAGAAATCAACACGTAACCATCATGACTTTTTACACAGCAGGGATGCAAATTATGGATTAATTGTCGATTAATCATTGTTAGTTGGTTGACCTTATCGATCGACTTACGAGTAATTGATAAGCAGCGTTTTTTCCCCAAAATGTCAATGTTTCCCCCCAATCTTTTGTGAGTACATCTAAAAATTCTAATGAAAAACTAAATAAAATACTTAATTGAAATGAATATCTATTTATATTCTTTAATCCAGAGGTGACTGAAATGTTCCCACATTTAACAAGCACTTAGTCATGCCCATTTTCTTGCTAGTTGAGTTGCCGATTAATTGCAATTATCTATTTTTTTCGATTAATGTCTTCATCAACTAAAGTGAATTGCAGACATCCCTAACTCACAGCAATTTTTTTTTTAATTGCTTTTCAACATTTAGTCCGTACGTAGAAAGGGCAGTGGAAGATGGAGACAGGAAATAAGTGAGAGAGAGATGTGGTGGGATTGAGACATGACCCGGATTCGAACCTGCATCTCATGGGCCTGCAAGCCCATATGTGCAGACTTAACACGCTGCGCGGCAGCTCCCCATAGCAAATGATGTTGACCACAGGGAATAACTATTGGGAGAGTTAGTGGGAGTTGGGAGGCGGGCGCTGCTCTGTGGCAACAGCACTCGGTGAGGCGTGTGGACATCACCTGTGCGTCTTTGTGGATTGCATTGTGCTGGTTTTCATGTCTTACGCTCCATTTAGTAAAATAAATTTCCCCCATGGGCGACAATAAAGCTACTACTACTAGTCAGTGGTACAACGTTTCTTATTGGACACCAAATACAAAGTGCATAGCTGCATATAATCATTAGAAAACTCAATGCTCTGATTCCAAGACCAGCTTCCAAGCATGTCCTACAGCAGGGGTGTCAAACTCAAATTGACTGAGGGCCAAAATCAAAATCTGTAACAAAGTCTCGGGCCAAACTTATCATTTATTTAATAAAATGGACTAAAATTATGAGTACGTGCACTTTATACTCATAGTTAAATTCCGCACACACTCATACAGGTACATGGTAGTTTAAATATGCCTTGACATCCTGTGTTCCCTTGTTCAAGTGTTGTTACACTATACATTAATGGTGCATGTGGGCCAACTGAAACACACATCTGAAATGACCCCGCAGGCCGAATAAAATGACTCTGCGGGCCAGATTTGGCCCCCGGGCCTGAGTTTGACATCCCTGTCCTACAGCATCCTAGCAACCTCTTTGTACCTGCACTCTGTAGTTACAGACAAGGGGAGGGGAGAAGGACTTTCACAACTGTACCTCTAGCACTTTCAATTGCTTCTTCACCGGGGCATTGTGTCTCTTCAGGAAGTCAAACAGGTAGACATGAGCGTTTGGATTGGCTGGGAAGGACTTGTCGTAGGCGTAGTCCTTCAGAACACTCTCTGCGGTCTCGTTATCATGGTAGAACTCCAGCATCTGAAAGTGATAGATTGAATACCGGTGCTTTTCAGTTTACCCGTTTTCTGGCTGACCAAGGGTGCATTTCTCGAAACTGTAGTGGTGATATCCAACTTTGTTGATTGCAATGCAATTTCCCACTGGTAACAACCCAAGTTGCTAACCAAAATGCTAACTGTTAAACAAGCCCTGTTTATTCAACTGTACCATACATTACTCAGCGTGACTGATTTTGCTTCAAGAAAATGTTTTTTCTTTTTTAAACAAGCTTAAAATTTTCAGTATGCAACTGATCTAATTTCCTGAGTAAACATGTAAACACTGTAGGTTCATTTCAAGGCATGATGTCTTTCTGCCCTGTATGCAGGGTTCAACAATATATTTTGTCTCACAGGCTACTGGTTTCCCCCGATTTACAAGCAATTCAGCCTTTCTACTAGCCACAGTTCTGTTATCATTTGTTCTTTAATAACATGACACTGTACACCTAACCTCAGGTGTAGTGCTAAAGCAAGATGATCTGTCCTATTCACATAGCTTCCTACAACAAACTACGGACCAACGGACCAAAACTATGCACTTTTCTTGAACACAAGTAATTGATGCACAATGTGCAAAATAACACTCTGAATAAGCTACCTGTGAAAAGTGGCTAGTGAGTGACGCTGAAATTATCACTAGCCATGGCCAAGTGTTATCAGCATTTGGCTGGTTTGGGCAGGTGTCAATGTCAAGCCCTGCTTGCGTGGTGTTGGAAACTCACATCAACGTAGGCCAGCACGAATGAGTCCCAGACACCAGGCTGTCTGATGATCTCCTGGAGGGTCACGCAGGCCTGGCGGAAGTAGCTGTGCATCTCTGGGTTGCGGCCTTCACCTTGCTGATCTGAGACATGGAAGACAGGGTGGCATTTCAAGAACCAGGTTAAAAGCAGGTTAAGTTAACCTTGAGGTAGTGGTAATTGAAGAGCCTAGAGCCCCCATTTTCTTTACTACATGACAACTGTGGGCCATCTATTAGCAGGTTTACCACTTCCTGTAGGTTAACTTAGCCAGGTTTATCACTTAACCATCAGAGATTGTAAGATTGTATATCATGAAGAGTAGTTTAGAAAATACCACATTTCTTCATCTTTCTTCATTTCTTTATCCCCCTGAAAGGGACATCTTTTAAACTTTTAAGGTTTGAAAGGAGAGTTTACGTGCAATCGAGAGGCTAAAACAAACGCGTTTTCAAAAATATCCAGGCGGGTGTACAGTAGTAAAGCAGCATCTGAGCCTCACCTGCCTCCTCCTCTGCCAAGGTTTTCTTCTGGCGCCAGGTGATGTAGTCCAGGAAGGCGCGGTAGGCCCTGATGAGGAGCAGCTCCTGGGACTGGAGAGAGATGGACTGCTTGCCGTACCTCCAGTTCTCTGCCACCGACAGCTGCCTCCGCGCCTCCTCTGCCTGGCCGCCCAGCAGCAGATGCATGGCCTGATCTAGGCTGATCTACTCACAGAGAAGAAACAAAGAGCAATCAGAGATGGCGACCTGGGGAGTAATTCAAAGAACCTGAGAGTGATGAGATAGTGGTAAATCATCTAATAGATGAGTCTGGAGTCCTCATTTTATAAAATAAATGACACCTGCTGTGGACTATCTATTTGCAGGCTTACCACCTCTTGTAGATGATGTTAGCCAGGTTTACCACTATGCTGTGTTCTTGGAATAGCCACCTGGCCAGCACTAGATTCGCATGTTCAGAGCCTTAAAAGGTGCAAAAGGTGATAAAGGAGTCCAGGGCCCTCATTTATCAAGCGTTCTTAGGCACTCATCTGTGCGATCATTCCTGAGCAAAGTGTGGGATTTATGAACATGTACTTGAACGTAGAAATGTGCCTAAATCTATGAACACAGACCACGCATGCGAGTGGAAGAAACATGAAATTGCATGCACAGTGATTTGGAAGGTGTGAGATTTATCACGAGGAGGTGAGCGTAGGAGCAGCCAACGCACGTTTGATAATTCCTGATTTTTCTGTACTTGGGACCGTTCTATATTTCACTCGTAGGACAGAATTTAGAAGGCATTCTACGAACTGATGATAAATGAGGCCCCAGGTCTTAAAAGGTGCCCTGTGCAATATTTTTAGACGTTTCTTTCCGGAATTCATGCTACTCATTCACAAATGTTAACTTTTTTCACAAAAACTTACCACCACCATCAAATTCTAAATATTCATTATGACTGGGAAAATTGCACTTTTCATACATGAAAGGTGGATCTTCTCCACGTCCGCCATTTTGAATTGCCAGAAATAATTTTAGCAGCAAAAAATGACTGTGCTTTGGTAATACTGGTAAATATTTGTTTATTACTTAGGAAATATTCATGAAAATATCAGATATGGCAATAGGCAGAACAGTTTTAATGAGCAACATAGTTACAATACCTACTCTGGCCACCATCCTACACAGCGCACCTTTTATCTTAGATATTGTCTGCTTTGACGCCCCTCCTGAAATGATCAAAGACGTCGCGAGTAGACAGACAGATAGACAGAATAATTGCAATACCAGATCTCCTGGGAGCCTGGGAACAAAATACTAGTGCATGCCATCCACCCTCTTGACACTGAACAGTCAAATTCAGCAAATGAAAATGTAGAAACAAGGTGATGCACATGGAACCAGTTTTTGAATCACATTGCAATTGAATACTTTTTGATGATATGTAGTAGGTCTCAAATACATCCATCTCTCTTACAGGTTGTTAATTCAATCTTGCGTTATACATACCTTGGCAAAGTATCCCACTCCAAAGTTTTTCATTTGTTCATAAAAATCAATGATAGTCTCCGGGTTTGTGTTAGGGTGCTGGTGTAGAATCTCACAGCCAAAACGCCACATTATCTACAGAAAAGAAGAATAAGCTAATTACCGTGGCGTCTAATAATAAAATAAAATAAAATAAGCTGCTCTTCAGTGAGCCTGGAATCCAAACGATTTTTAGTAACTTATGACGGTACAGTGCATTCAGAAAATCAGCAAACCGATACAGTTCTGTATGGTCTATTGGGTCATTTCACATGAAATCAGACACTTTGGGACCCGACCGACACAGATTTCAATCATACTTGCTGCGCCTGTTTAGTAGCAAGGTAGCACCCCAGAACTGCATTTGTGTGAATCTGACACCAATATTAAGGGAGAAACAGAGTAACAAAGGTTTACGGGTAGGACACTATTCATTCAGCCTTGATTATATCAGTCAGTGTAAGTCACAAAAAGATGTCTGATGTGTTGTTTGAAAGCTCTTTTCTGGCTCTACAAATTACACACACAGCATGGAATACAACAACTTTCAGAATATGAATTATGATGCCTTTAAAAATGAAAAGATGAATATCAAAAAAACTTAAAATGGTCGTTTTCTTGTCTAAACATAGCCTGTAAGGTCATAAACAACACCTGAAAATGGGGTGTTTGGTTCTTTATTCATTTCAGCGATAATGGGACATAAAGGTTGAAATGAGTTGTAATGACGTAGTAATAGAGTAGTGTCAGGGACAGGACTGGACTGGCCATCTGGCATAACAGGCATTTTCCCGGTGGGCCCTGCACCCTCGTCGGTCCCTATTCCAGGTACTCAAAAACTAAACAGCTTCTGCCCATTGTCAATTGACACAGTGGAAGCCAGACCACTTTCAGCATTCACAGAAGGCAGGGTTGAAAGAATAAGCTCAATAATTGAATTTTCTAAATGTTCAAGCATCAAAGGGTATGTTGTAGCATGATGGCAACTAGTGGCTAGCATGTGCTGAGGAATGTATGCCGAGCACTGGAGAGGTGAAACTGAACTTCCTGCATCCTCATGGACCATCTCCATCCTTTACAATTTCCGATAGACATGCTGTCATGTGATATTACTATGGTATTACCATATTATTACTAGGTTATTTGTATGATGCCATATTTTTGAGTCCCATTATCTCTGAAATGAAAAAAGAACCAAACACCAGCATTTCAGGTGTTGTTCATGACATTGCAGCCTATGTTTAGACAAGGAATTGGCCATTTTAAAATATAAGTTTTTTTGATATTCAATTTTTAATTTTTCAGGATTGTCCAGGTAGCTGTTAATACCTGCTGGGCATTGCTGCCTTTCGCACCTCCTCCGGTGCCCATGGGTCAGCGAGAGAAAATAAGACTTGTGACACAAACATCTTTATTGTATAAATGAAGAGCTCTTTTCCAAAACGCTATATCCACAATTTTTGACTTTTTGAATTTTAATATTGGAATTGGCTGTTAAGATGTCCTATCATCTATGTGTGAATTCTTGCCATTCAAATATTTTGAGAACATACTTTAAAACCTCTATAAAAATGCATTTTGCAATGCATTTCAATGGAATGCCCAATACAAAAATGTCAATTTCCCAACATTCTATAAAAAGGATATATCTCATTTTGGAAAAGAGCTCTTCAAATTGTGATAAATTAGTGAAATTGAAGTCGAAATTTTAATCGTGATTTACTCGTGGCAATAGTGACCTACTTTTGAGAGCGTCCTTGAAGCCAGAACATACTGACAGGCTGGTGTTTCTGGCCAGAAATCTGTCCACCTAAGTTTCATGCTATATATATTGCCTTTACACAATTATTACAATTAATTTTATTTTGCTCATCCCGTATATAGTCAAAGCAGGCAGGGTTTTGAGAGAGTGACGACGAACTTCGCAACACCGTTGGGAAAACAAAAACTGCAAAGATCACCGATTGGTCAGAGTGCCGGCACGGTTTGAAAAAACAACAGGTTGCCCTCATCAACAATCTTCGGTGGTATCGTTCATCGGGGCCAGACTAAATTACTCCGGTCTCACATTTAGGCTGGTTTATCAGGCTAGCAGTGTCAGTGTTGGAACCAGACATAACATTGATATGTGACCTAAATCAACTGTGATAGTAAAAACGCATGCCAAGTTTCATTACAATATGTGCCGCCCGGGTCCAAAGGTGACTGATTTCACCTGAAATTACCTCAATAAAAAGACAACACAAAGACAGGGAATAGAAGAACAGAAGAGAGGCAGAGCAAGGGTTCACTGATGAAATATTCTGAACACATTCCCAACAGTAGTAGCAACCAGTGTTAATTTCGTCAACCATGACTATGACTAAAATATTTCGTCAAAGCCCTTTTTTGATTTTCGTCATTTAGACTAAGACTAAATTGGGAAGGCAATGACTAAAATATGACTAAAACTAAAATTGATTTTCGTCATTGTGACTAAGACTAAGACTAAATTTAAACAAACTGACAAAATTAACACCGATGTTAAATACAATTAGGAAAAGAGAAGCAGTGTGTGAAGAAGTTTCATTCTGCACAGTGTGATACATGTGAAAAAGAGAAGCAGTGCACAGAGAAGGTTAATTCTGTCCAGTCAATGATATATGTTAAAAAGAGAAGCAGTGTGTGGAGAAGTTCTATTATGTACAGTGTTGACTAAAATGACTAAAATGACTAAAAATTGACTAAGACTAAAATTGATTTTCGTCATTTAAACAAAGACTAAGACTAAATTGGGAAGGCAATGACTAAAATATGACTAAGACTAAAATTGATTTTCGTCATTGTGACTAAGACTACGACTAAATCAAAAAAAGCTGACAAAATTAACACTGGTAGCAACGAGGGTCACTCCTTCACACATTGAAACAGTCGTTCACATAAATCTCAGCTCAAGCTTATCGTCTGTGTGATCTATTGGGTAATTTCGTGTAAAATCAGACACTTTGGATAGTGTCTTATCCTCTTAACTAAAACTTTCTTGAGTTTCTCCCTTACTATTAGTCTAAGATTCATGCAAATTCAGTTCTGGGGTTCCAGCTTACCACTAAAAAGTCACACTAAAATGTATTCAAATCCGGGTCAGTAGAGTCCCAAAGTGTCTGATTTCATGTGAAATGACCCAAATAAATAGTGAACAAATATCATGGAAGTTTGGAAAGGAACTGAAACAAGTGTTTTGCATCGATTGCCAGTCAAACCTGTTTGGACGTGTAGAATTTTTTGAGGCGGTTGTCCTCAAGGGCCTGTGTGTAGTGTGACATGTACATGGCTGCCTCCTCCCATCGCTGGTGGAGCATGGCATCCCTCACGGCCTCAACGCATAGCCTCACACTATGACGGAAACCAGTCTCACGCGATTCGGCTGTTGGAAAGACACAACACATTATAGTGGGTAATACGCTGGCTATGATCATAGGAACGAACACTCAACCCAAGTTAGCCAGAATTTTAAAAACAATGTAAAGATTGTTTGTAGTCTTTTTGACTTTATTTTTATTTTTTATTTATTTTTGACAGGACAGTGAAAGTGGTGATGGGAAGCAAGTGGGAGAGAGACGGGGAAGGGCCGGCAAAGGACCCGGCAGGGCCAGGAATTGACCCCGGGTCAGCCGCATGGTAGACGAGTGCCCTACCGGTTGGCCACGGCAAGGCCAGCCAGAATGAATTGGTCCAATAAACAAGAACGATCCATCCTCCGTTTCGAAAATGGTGACTGCTCAAAGAGATTTTAGGTGCTAAGTACTTCTGGTGAGTTCATATAAAGTTTATTACAGTCTTGAGGCCCAAAAGGAAGACATTAATTTGGGCCTCAGGACTGCAATAAACTAGAGTCTATCTACTGCCGTATTTTCATCCACTCCCGTCCGCAGCTATTCTGGACTTTACGTTCCCATTCACTTTTTTTGGAGTTTTACAGATTTCGGACCATGCCGACGCCGCTGTCGTTTGCATACATCGGTGCGCTGTGCACCTTGTAAACTTGTAACGGTGATAGCACAGTCAACATGAAAAGAGATAAGAGACATGCAAAACCATGCCTATGAGAAATCCCATTGTAATAAGATTTTCTTCGAAATGACACAACACATATAGGCTATCATTCTTGTTAAGCAAGCCGTTCCATGACCATGTTTAGCACACGATACAATTGTTGTTTTCCTCGCACGACGACAGCGGCGTCGGCACGTTCCGAAATCTGTAAAACTCCAAAAAAAATGAATTGAAGTGAATGGGACCGTAAAGTCCAGAATAGCTGTGGACGGGAGTGGATGAAAACACAAATGAAGGTAGCTATATACCACTGAATCATACAGGGGCCTACAACTGAATCTATCACTTGTGCAATTAGCACTAGAGCGGTGCAGCCAGTCAGCTCATAAAATTAATTGAGGTTCCCAGGGCCATGATAAATGTGCTTGTGAGGGCTGTAAATTGAAGGGCATCTAGGCCTACGTCACCGAATGCATTGGTAGGAGGAAAGATGTCTGGATGGAAGCAGCGGGCTTCTGTTTTCAAATGACCGAAAACATACTCTCTACCGACGCGGTTCTCTGTTCCTGGGACCAACAGAAACTGCATTTCTGAATAAAGCGCAAGTACGATAGACCATTGTAGTAAAATAGTAGGCTACCTGGACAGAGTGCTGGCGCCAAGAGGGAGGGGGGCACACATGCACGTGTAGAAGCACGAACCGATATCCCATTCTCTGACTCGTCGTCTGCATCTGCCTCCGCGTGGTCTGTCAGATTTAGCTCAGCTTCAATGTCGTCCATGGTACCCCGATTAGGAGAAGACTGTAAAAAATGAAGGAAAAGAATAACAGACAGGCTGTGGGGTGCATGAATGATCAGTCTCTCACATGTTTACTTCGTCTGTGACACTGATTGGATGCTTGTACTTCTTCTACCTCTCCCTCCAGGGGGTGAGAGTGGTAAAACACAATACCACCCTCCATTGGCAGTTGGAAGAACAGCGCTTTTTATTTAATTTAGTCTATTCATTAATTTATTTAGTTTATTAAAAGGGACCATGCACAATTAAAACATAGATGGTGCCATTTCATGCATGTAAGTTAGCCTCAAGCTAAATTACATCAGCCCCTGACCGGACATAAAACATTATAAACCGAAAGAAGAACAACCTTAAAATAAAATAAAATAAACTTTCGGCCCAAAGCACTGGCAGCACCATGAACATGATTATCATGCTGGTTGGTTACAGTTTTGTGAGCGTGCGTGCGCGCGCGTATGTGAACTGATGATGATTGTAGGCCTACTCAATCAGCCATGCTGACTTGTGTACTCGTTTATTCAAATGAGTGCTGAATGTTTACTGTGCCATGATGTTAGCTCTTTGTGTATGTTTTGTATTTTTGTAAGAAGTCTGTCAGACATCTTAATTTCCCTCGGGTTTTTGTTTTTATACATAAA
The DNA here is from genome assembly GCF_034702125.1 of Engraulis encrasicolus. Classification (NCBI taxonomy): domain Eukaryota; kingdom Metazoa; phylum Chordata; class Actinopteri; order Clupeiformes; family Engraulidae; genus Engraulis; species Engraulis encrasicolus. Next base: position 658,184 of record NC_085874.1, on the reverse strand, counting down.
AAGAATGTGTTCTATATAACAATGCGTATTAAATCTATGTAACAATGCAAGATTCTAAAATTCCAAATTGTATTATGACGCCCAGAACTTTCACTGCCCGAACATTCCGGTCACACCGGTGTGAAAATTAGCCTACTCTGGTAAAGAAGAAAACGTATACAACAAAACTGTGGCTAGTAGGCTAGAATGGCTGAATGGCCGATTAGTTGCCATTGTGGCTTGTGAGCAAGACATTAATGTCTAGCCTTGTTACAGTTCTAAATCAATGATATCGCTTTAATTATCTGAAACTTTTGATATTCGACACCGCGCTCCAGCACATCCTGTATATCAGCCCAGAGCTACGGATTTGCTGACGTGTCGAGCACTGCCCAGTGCCCAGAGAAACCAGCCATAGAAAGCCAACCACTATGGCAACACACGTTTCTCTTGTTTACGGCTTTATTTTATCCTTTTTACTTATTTATAGTGTCACTCCTGAAAGACGATTTTCAGATTTGAAGAGGTGTGCAGACGAGGAGTGCAGCAGTGAGTATATTCCAGTTGCTTAAAGTTGGGAATCCAAAACAAGATCCAGTTGGAAATGTAGCCAGCCTTATCTCCCCCACCTTATCCAGGGTCAGATAACCGGCTAACTTTTGACTTGTTAATATCTACGCCTGTGCGAACTTCCGCTCAATAAAACACTTAGGCAAGACATTGTTCTGATAAAATAAGACCGTGGCATAACATTTACGATCATCTAATGTTGTTGTCGTTGCCTGCTGTAGCCTACTTGTTTGGTTGTTCGCAAGCTAACTCGATAGCATGCATGCTAGTGAAAATTAGCTTTTTGCAAGCCAAATGGTGATGTACAAGTACAATCATGTATGCTACACATATTCAATGCCTTGGTGGTTCACAGGTAACAGCTGACGTTGCTGCACCACGTTCAGTCAGCCCGTGCGTGCCATGAAGTCAAACAAGTATCGCCTTGCGCCAACTAAGGTGACATAATGAAGGCGATACTTGTTTGACTTCATGGCCAATGTTACATAAATGTCAATCAAATGTTAAAGGGTATAGGCCCTATAGCTATATAAAAATGTCTCAGAGTAGTCAGCCAATATGATGTTGTTCATGTAGGAACTGCAGGAGGAGATCTAACAGGGCAAGGGAGCTTCGAAAGAGGTGAGTGTGAGGAGAGAGTGTAGTTAGACTAGGTTAGGCAGGGCCGCTGCCAAGGTTTTGGAGGACCCTAAGCATCTGCTCTGGAGCCCACCCTCATAATTAAATGATAAGCTTTTTTTTAGTCAATCTCAATTTAGGAGGCCCCAATTTTAGGGGAAAAGTGGTTGAGGCCCGAAGGGCTCTGCTTACTCTGCTAGCAGTGGCCCTGGTGGTAGGCTTTTGTTTCAGTCCACCCTGGTTTGGCCCCAGGTACAAACCCTTCATGAATTTTGCAGTTTTCATTTAAGGAAATTTGGCACTTACCTTTTACTAAAAATAATTGAAACCATTCTTGCCCTCAGTGCTTCTGTGTCGGGGGAAGGCAGCAGGAGACTTCACCGGACCGGACTGTCGCTTTTTAAGTTTCAAAAAGGGGGAGACGGTCTATGTTTATTATAAACTCTCAGGACAGAGGTCGGATGTGTGGGCGGGAAGTGTAAGTACAAGTTAATCATTACCATTTTTTTTTCTGTCTTTCTGAAGCCTTCACCCCACCCCCATTGACATTTCTTCATGTTTCATCCCAAGTATTAAGCACTGTATTAAGTATTAGTATTAAGTATTAAGCACTGTACACAAACATTCAAGGAGTTATTGTCATTGTCAAAGTAACCAGGAATTTTGTCATAATGACTTTTTGAGTTCACTCTTTTAATGTTTGGATTTGTGTTTCACAGGTGGGCAGCCGATTTGGCTATTTTCCCAAAGACCTATTCATCCTTAATCATATATATACAGAGAAGGAAATAGAGGTTCCGGCTGAGGTGTGTTCTTTTGACCAATACATTGAATTATGATCAATAATGTAACAAGTCCGATAGTTTACTTTACCCCTTTCATAGTTAACAATTTAAATATGTGTGGCAATTCATGTGTGTGGAGTTGTTATTGTTTAATCCAAGAAACTTCATAACATTGTGATAAGTTATCTGTTCTCTATTTCAGGAAACAGATTTCGTCTGTTTTGATTCGGGCCTAGATCAGTTTGAAAGTTATAACTTGGATCATTTGTTGAGGTCCTCAGAGTCACAGCCAGCAAGTAATGCTGTGGCATTGGCTGAAGTAAGCGACACCGAAAGCATCCCAAACGAGGATGATTCATCGAAAGTATCCTCTCCTCAGGATGACACTCCTCTAGAAGTTGACCAGAATGTGGAAAGTGAGGAACCCACACAAGAACTCCATCCACAGGACTTGTCATCTGGACCTGAGGAAACTTCTGACCCATTAATTGAAGAAAAAAAAGCTAACCAGTCTGAGGACATGCCAGATTTGAACAGTTTTGTAGATAATGATGATGTGGCATTGGCTGAAGTAAGCGACACCGAGAGCGTCCCAGAAGAGGGCGATGTAATAACATTATCCTCTCCTCAAAATAACACTCCTCTAGAAGGTGACCAGAATGACAGTGTGGAAAGTGAGGAACCCACACAAGAACTCCATCCACAGGATTTGTCACCTGGCCCGGAAGAATCGGTTGACCAGACTTCTGACCTGACAACAACAGCCAAATGGTCTGAGGAGATACCGGATTTACACAGTTTCGTAGATGACAATGACAATGACGACGATGATGATGATGAAGATGACGTGATATTGCCTGAAGTAAGCGACACAGAGAGTGTCCCAGAGAAGGACAATTTAACAAAACTATCCTCTCCTCAAAATGATACTCCTCTAGAAGGTGAGCTCCAAGAACAAGAAGAGGTAACAAAAGCAAAAATACCGGATTTTCACAGTTTCGTAGATAGTGATGAAGTGGCATTGGCTGAAGTAAGCAACATGGAGCGTTTCCCAGAAGAGGACGACGCAATGACGGTATCCTCTCCTCAAGATCACACTCCTGACAAGACTACTGAAGAGCGAACAAAAGGCAAACATTCTGAGGAGAAACCGGATTTTCGCAGTTTTGTGCAGAAAATGAAAAAAGAACTAGACACCAGAAAAGAAGATCCTGGGAAAAGCAGTTATGTAGATCCTTGGAGAATAGAAGAGCGTTCAGTACCCCCAGAACAACGGCTGCAAGGGTTACTTCCAGACGAAAATGCTGTAATGTCATTCTACTCAGCCACTCCACAACATCCTCAACATCACCAACAGGACCGCTCGAAAGATGGGACCCGGAGCCCTGAAACAGTGGGAGCTCAGGCCTCACCACAGGACAAACGGAAGGAGTGGACTCGGAGCTCTGAGACCGTGGGAGCTCAGGTCTCACCACAGGACAAACGGAAGGAGTGGACTCGGAGCTCTGAGACCGTGGAAGCTGAGGTCGCCTCTGACGTAACCCCACCAGAACTGGCTCCAGCAGCAGCAGCAGCAACAACTGCTCCAAATCCAGCAGAGGCAGACCCCACACCCACTGAAGTTCTGCCCACTGATGAATCAAATAACATCACTGATGCAGATATTGACACAGACACTGCCATGGAACGCCAGACGGCCACGACAGTTGCAGACATGCCGGAGTACAGTGACAGTGTTCTCAGGCTGACGATTATAAGGGACCATTTCAAAGAGAATGACATGGCACGGCTCCAGAGGTATTTAACTTTGAACCACTTGCTCCAGATCGAGGCCATGTTTAACGACCTGGACCAGGAGCTGAAGGCTGCACGGCTATCTCAGACGGACAGTTCTGACGACACGGAGAGGGCCCTGGAGGCCATCCTTGAGTCCTCGGAGACTACCATCCTGGACGAGGTTGAGAAATTGCTAGACAGCAGGGAGCAAAGAACCTCTGACGTGGAGAGGGAAGATGAAACTATGTTCGATGAGGAGGCGGCCATCTTGGATGACTTCCAGGAGCTGGCCTTCACCTTGAGGCAGAAGTACTCCCTGGCCAATGACAGTGCACCGCTCGTGGCAAAAGCTCAGGAGGAGCCGTTAACAGGTTAGATCTTTTTCTTTTTTATAACTGAAACCCTCCTGTAAGCCCATGCAGTGTTTCCTGCAGAATTCCGTTAGTCAAGGTTGGTGGGGCGTTAAGTCTGCATCAGAGACAAGTCACCATCATCAGTAGACATACTGTGCTGTGCAGTTTCATTTGAAATATGATCTTAAAACTCTTAAAAGTATGTATTTAGCTACTAAATGCGATGAGCAACTTTAGAAATTACATTCACAACAGGAATACTTAATCTTTTCAGGGGACCTAGTCAAGGTGGTTGGTGTTTCTTGACAAGGTGGTTGCCTTAGCAATAAAGTGTTGGGGGAAACCCTGAGGTGTGTGTCTGTGTGCGCGCAAACCGCAAGTTCAACTCTTCTGCAGCAAGCAGCTGGATAGTGTCAAAGGTGCATTCATGTGAACAATAGGTGAATTAAATATACCTGATGTTATTCCATCCCCAGAAGAGGCAGAGTCACCCGAAGCTGACGAGGAATCCGTCAATACATTAACAGCAGACGATGACGTTGCCATCGGTGATGATCAGGAGCATCATCACAACACGTTGGAGCCCCATTCAGAACAAAGTGACCGTAGTGACTTGCCTCACAGTGCCAACGTGGCCATCGAGGAGGATGCGGGACACAGAAACCAGGACAGCCAGGCCAGCACCAATGAGCCAGAGGAGAGACAGGGAAGTCCACAGCATATTCAGGAGAGTCCTTTGGATGTTGGACTTGGTATTGATGCTGACCATTCAACTACAGGTTGGTGACATGCATTAACTTCTTGAATATCTTTTTTTGTAGCATAGAGGTTAAGTAGGTGAATTAAATATACCTGTTTTTCTATCTCCAGAAGAGGCCAAGTCACCTGAATCTGATGAGGAATCTGCCAATAACTCAACGGAGACCAAAGCCGACACAACAGACGATGACGTTGCCATCGACGATGAACAGGAGCATCATCACTACACGTCGGAGCCCCATTCAGAACAAAGTGACCATAGTGACTTGCCTCACAGTACCAACGTGGCCATCGAGGACGACGCAGAACACAGAAACAAGGCCAGCCAGGCCAGCCATAACAAGCCAGAGGATATACAGAGCGGTCCACAGCGTATTCGGGAGAGCCCTTTAGATGTTGGACTTGGTATTGATGCTGACCATTCAACTACAGGTTGGTGACATGCATTAACATCTTGAATATCTTTTTTTGTAGCATAGAGGTTAAGTAGGTGAATTAAATATACCTGTTTTTCTATCCCTAGAAGAGACAGAGTCACCTGAAGCTGATGAGGAATCTGCCAATAACTCAACAGAGACCAAAGCCGACACAACAGACGATGACGTTGCCATCGACGATGAACAGGAGCATCATCACTACACGTCGGAGCCCCATTCAGAACAAAGTGACCGTAGTGACTTGCCTCACAGTGCGAACGTGGCCATCGAGGAGGACGCGGGACACCGAAACAAGGATAGCCAGGCCAGCCATAACAAGCAAGAGAAAATCCAGAGAGGTCCACAGCGTATTCGGGAGAGCCCTTTGGATGTTGGACTTGGTATTGATGCTGACCATTCAACTACAGGTTGGTAACATGAGACTGATATCTTGATAATTTTTAAAATATTTTTTTCAGAGCATAGAGGTTAATTTTCCCCCCCTCCACCCCACCCCTCTCTCTTTGCAAACATTTGCAGGTTCAATTGACCCTCGTGTTCCAGATTTCTCTGAAGAGCCCATTCAGGATGAAGCCGGCTCATCGACAGTTTTCGCTGCAATGCGAACGGCGTTAAAGGCTGCTCGTCTTTATCTTGGCCTGACTGTTGGAGAGGTGAGTAAATTCCTTGTAACTGCAGTGTGCAGTTGTTTTTTCCATCATATACTGAATTTACTACAGTAATATGTGAATAATACTCACGTATACCACAGTGATGCATTTGGAAAATATGTGTGTCTCATTTCTCAGTTTCATCAGTAGAAATACCCTGTAGCGCTGTTTTATTTTACTGTAGTTCTGTCAGAAACACTCTAGTCAAACAGAGAAACAGAGATCCATTTCGGAAGGTTTTTGACAGCTCTAATTCCAGATTTTACACCACAGATATGACCCTTTATGATGCAGCCAAACTTTCACATGTATGGCTAGTAATAATAAAAATAAACTTTAAGCGCCTTTCAAGATACCCAAGGTCACTTTACATTAAAACGGAGAAATAACAGCAGAAAAAGTAATAACGAAGCATCAATGAATTTATACATGTAACCTATATACAACTAAAAATAGGAGAATGATTAAAATATAGATAGAATAGAATAGAAAGCCTTTATTGTCAGTATACAAAGTATACCGAGATTTTAGCTTCCCTACGAAGTGCACAGTCCTTTATAGATGCACATTGTCCAGTAAGTTTGTGTTCATTGTTGTAACAGCTCTGGGGAAGAAGCTGTTCTTCATCCTATTGGTTCTGGCTGGCAATGCCTTGTAGCGCCTGCCAGAGGGCAACAGTGTAAAGAGATGAAAGCCAGGATGTGTGGGATCTTTAATGATACTCCTGGCTCTACTTACGCAGCGTGAGTTGTAGATGGTGGGTATGGGAGACAGGGGCCAGCCTATGATTTTTTGTGCTGTTTTGGTCACCCTCTGCAGTCTCTTCCTGTCAGCCTCAGTGCAACTTGAGTGCCACACTGACACGGCGTAGGTCAGCAGGCTCTCTATAGTGGAACGGTAAAAGGTCACCAGCAAGCTTGAGTCTAACTGTTCTTTCTTGAGTACTCTGAGGAAGTGCAATCGCTGCGGGCCTTTTTTACCAGAGCCGAGGTGTTAGTCGACCAGGAGAGATCAGCGGAGATGTGTACACCTAGGAATTTAAATGAGCTCACTTGCTCTACACGTTCTCCATTGATGTACAGGGGGGCAGGAGCATCTTTGTTCCGCCGGAAGTCCAGGATGAGCTCCTTTGTCTTGGAGATGTTCAGGGCCAGGTTGTTGGATGCACACCACTCTCCAAGTTTCAGGACCTCATCTCTGTAGGCCTCCTCCTTTCCCTCGGTTATCAGCCCCACCACTGTTGTGTCATCTGCAAATTTGACAATGATGTTCTCTGGGTGGATGGGGCTACAGTCAAATGTGTAGAGGGAGTAGAGAAGTGGGCTCAACACACATCCTTGGGGCGAGCTGGTGCTGAGGGTGCGGGTGGTTGAGAGATGGTGACCTAGTTTCACCTGTTGGGGACGATTAACAAGGAAGTCTTTGATCCAGGAGCATGTGGATGATGGAAGTCCTAGATGTCTCAGCTTGGGGATTAGGATGTCAGGAATGATGGCGTTAAAAGCTGAGCTATAATCGATGAAGAGCATCCTGACGTAGCTTCCTTGTCTTTCCAGGTGACTCAGTGCAGAGTGGAGAGCAATGGCTATTGCATCCTCAGTGGATCTGTTTGCCCGGTATGCAAACTGATGAGGGTCTAGGGTTGGGGGGAGACGGGCTTTTATGTGTCTCAGCACCAGTTTTTCAAAGCACTTGGTGATGACTGGAGTGAGTGCAACAGGGCGAAAGTCATTGAGGGTGGTAGTAGATGACTTCTTTGGAACAGGTATGATGGTGGCAGATTTCAAGCAGGCTGGGATGGTGGCTTGCTTCAGTGACAGGTTGAAAATGTCAGTGAAGACTGGTGCTAGTTGGGCCGCACATGCCTTGAGCACCTTACCTGGTACACCATCCGGGCCTGTTGCTTTCCTCGGGTTCACAGCACGAAGCACTCGCTTCACGTCATCAGCCAAATATAAAATAAAAATAAAAATAGTTATACAGGAATAAAGTAGAACACATATAAAATAAAATGACGATAATAAAGTAATAATTAAAGGAAGTGGAGGTGCATGTCAGTGGTGTGAGGAATATACTGAAGAGGTGTGTCTTAAGCTTGGATTTAAAAGCGGAAAGTGCCATAGAACATTGACGAATTGACAGCGGGAGTGCGTTCCATAGCTTGGGGCCAACAACACTGAATGCCCTGTCGCCCATGGTGCGCAGGTGTGTGGAGGGGTTGGTAAGGAGGAGTGTGTCAGTGGAGCGTAGTGTGCGGGCGAGATTATATGGGGTGAGGAGACTTGTGATGTAGGTGGATGCAAGGTTGTGCTGGGCCTTGTAGGACGAGGAGGAGAATTTTGAACTGGATCCGTGACTGGATAGGAAGCCAGTGCAATTGACAGGGTTCCCACTGGTGCAGGATCACTAGTTTGAGTTGTCACTGTAGATGGTTATTGCAAAGGTTTGAAGGGCAGTTTGGGTCATGGCCATGGCATGGGGCCAAGCTGGCCTGGCCCCTTGGGGCCTGTGGCTCTCTGTGGGTTGTGACCATGGGGCCAAGTTGGCCCCTTTAGGCCCTCTAGTCCCACCCCCTGACCTGACTTGGCCTCGGGGCTATACTAGTTCATTGGGACCGGGCCCAGTAGGCCTGGTCATTAATCCAGTGTTGCCAGATGTATGATAATCATCGTATTATTACTACCGGTATACATGGGTTCGCAGTGTTTGTAAACACGATGATATGAGGAGGGGCAAGGCCAACCACGTGAGCTAATTCTTTGACCGACAGCGGTTTCCAACAATCAGAGGTTTAGTTGTGCGCAGTTAGTTTTGCGCAGTCAGGGGAAAACAAAAATGAATAATTCTGAGGTTTTGGTACAGTGATGCAGAATTTTCCATCTGGCGACACTGTTAAGTTCCTGAGTCTGTTTTGACTGGTAGGCTGGTAGGTAGATGTTATGGGCTATACTTCCATGCTGAAAATAACTTGCAATGAAGGTTTTCAATGTTCTTAACACGCTGATGTAGGCCTATTCATGCTGTCTTACTACCACTGCTTTTAAAAAAGTCTTTATTGAAAAATCTGTTCTGCTACTGTATTTTGGCCAAATTGACAGATGGCATGAGGTCATTAGATCACAAACTAAACAGTAGCATTATACAGTTATTTTTTTAAATTTTGCGAACAATGTGAACCATAACAGGCCGACTTTGCCGGACTGGTTAATACAGGTCTGTGGACTGTTCTGCATTATGTCATCATTCCCAATGTTTTTTTTCTTGTTTCTGAAGTTGATTGGGTCAGTTTTGTGTCGCGTTTAGTGTGACGTGAAAGGTTAGAAGGTTACCGAATGTTGACGTGTTCAACGAATAGGCCGAAGTTCATCAGCGAGCATATCCAGTTGCTGCTCTGTCAGCTGTAGGACATGGCGCTTGCTGCGTGACAGAAACGACCCTTTCGTTAGTAGCTGCAAGTTAGTCGGTGACCGGTAACCGGTGGTTGTGATAACCCAGTGTTTCATTAGCCTTGAGTGGGTTTTGGCTGAGGATTAAGTCAGCTGTTAGCTAATAAGCGACTTGTTGTTTCGCTGTTAGCTTACAAGCTAATGGTAGCTTGGTGGCGGCTTCTGCAACCAGTTGGCACTGTTTTTGCCGTTTTTCACTGTGACACTCACAATCAAAGGCAGTTCACCTTTCGATTCGGTGGTGTCAAAGGTGTTTCACGTATGATATCCAGCTAGCGGCCTCAAGAGCCGGGCTTTGTCACACCGGGTAGGGGTAACGTTAGCCATGGTTGCGGAGGGAATTAACGCGTCTATTTTACGTGGACGGGAGGAGGTTGCCGCCTTCTACGCTGTGTTTTTGACATCTCTTAAGGAGGTAAATGTGTTTTTAGACCCTGGATGATGAAACGTGCCAGTCTGAAATTGGCTAATGGAGCGGTTATTGCAACATTTTGCAAGTTGGCTTTCTTCATGTTGACATGCTAGTCTGCTAAGTGAAATCAGCAGACTGCTGCTGTCAGCCGGTTGTGTTGTGTTGGGAAGCTAACTGTTCAAGACCGAATACATGCAACTTGTAGCGTATTAAATGTAAATGCAACAAAACAACTAGAATATGTGATAAGATTATATGAATAATATAAACGACGACTGAGTGATGGCGTCCGTTATAAATTGAATCTGAATATTTCGCCACTCTCATCGTCTTCCGTTTCCTCATCTGTCTCTGAGGCAAGCACTAAGTTAAAGAGACCACACGGAGCTGCTTTTGTCTAGAAATAGTCGTCTTGGGCCGTTGTGTAACGACAGAGAACCTTATGTGTTTGACTAAAATGAGCTGAAGTTACAACACTATACTCTCTGGGTCATCTACTGGACAATGTGAATGACCACAAAGTAGCTTTTTGAAGTACAGTATTCAAGTGGAGGCTAATCCACCACCATACTGGTTTTAAGTGGCCTGAACAACATTCCAGTTGCATGCTGCAGGGGACAAAAGTACTAAAGGTTCAAAAAAGGGCTTTGAGCAAGCTGTAGCGTTTCACTCTGGTCACTCGAACGCTTCAGGTGCAAACATATGGAACCAGATAGCGGTGATCCGGGGATGGTTACATTCAGTTATCCATCCTGATTGGTGCTTGCATGATTAACAACGTGACCGTATTGATTTCATCAGTTCAACTGCAACCACTCAAGTGTTTTTGCTTGTGTGTGTGTGTGTGTGTGTGTGTGTGTGTGTGTGTGTGTGTGTGTGTGTGTGTGTGTGTGTGTGTGTGTGTGTGTGTGTGTGTGTGTCCGCCCCCCTTTCTTCGATGTCTAGCTGGTTGCCACCTTGCCGGAGGAATGGAGACCTGGGCCGACCTTCTTCGGGCTTCCCTGGGAGCCTGTGGCCTGGACCATGGCAGTGGGAGTCCTCACCTTTCTGACATTCATTTGGAGGACTGTTCTTGCTGTAATGCAATTATTGTCTTTATTTAAGTACTTATGTGACATTGGCCGACGTGGTATTCATGCATGTTGATTGTTGTTTGTTTTCAAACACTAATAACTTACTTTTTTGAATTTCTTTTGCAGGTAAAAAGCAGAATGTATCAAGGTAAGATTAGCATTAAAGGGGTATGCCACTATTTTGGGGCTTAATACAGTTAAAATCGTTGGCTGGGGTTTATAAAGGTGGTAAAATGTCTTATTTTTCATGTTAAGCGTTGTCTTGCTTTAAGACAAGTTAAAAGAGGGAATATGTTGCTAAGCTAGTGAAAGTCAATGTATCCGTGTAGCATTGTAGCATGCTACATGGATACATTGACTTTCACTAGCTTAGCGACATATTCCCTCTTTTAACTGGTCTTAAAGCAAGACAACGCTTAACATGAAAAATAAGACACTTTTCCACCTTTATAAACCCCAGCCAACGATTTTAACTGTATTAAGCCCCAAAATAGTGGCATACACCTTTAACCTGTTTGAGTTAGTGCTTTAACATTGCATTTTTTCCTGAACTGGACATAAACTAATTTAAATGCTCCAATCTTATTTGTGTAGTTACAGAAAAACAAATTGCTGCAAGGATTGTACATCTGCTGGATCTGAATCATCAGTGTACAGCAAAAATTGCAGAGCTCCAGAAAGCGGTATGATATGCCCCACTCAAATAAGTGCTATTTACCCTGAGGAAATCATTGGCTTGTTCTAAATGCCACCATTTTGTATTTAGCTGAAGGCAAAAGACAACGAGCTGACGGATTGCAAAGAGTCCAATGAGGAGCTGCGAGCTAAAGCCAGCCAACTGGGGGTAAAAAACAGCAACATACTATTCGATATGATGCAATACAACAATAGTTGCGCCATTTTTTTTTCAATGACTGTTGGCCATTAACATCCACATTATTTTCTGTAATTTTTAGGAAACAATAAAGCGGATGGAAGAGGAACGCATTGTGATGAGTGACACCATCAGGAAGCTTGAGGAGGACCGCGAAATTTACCGCAAGGACTCCCTTGTCCTTAGGGAATCAGTAAGTCTCCTATCCTCTTCACCTATGGATGCTACAGCAGTGTGACCTAATGCTTGGGACACATGCATACGAATTTGGCAAAGTGAAGTGACATGTGCGATGCATTTCTATGAGGGTTGCAAAGTGGGGCGAAGGTAAGGGAAAGTCCAAAGTGAAAGAAAGTGAAAGTGAAAGTCCAACTGGGAAACTCCAACTCTTGTCATTATGACACAGCACACAAGTGTTCACTGCACACTGCACACAATAAAATTGCATTTATGCCTTACCCGTGCAAGGGGGCAGCCCCCAATAGCGCACCAAGCGAGCAGTGCGGCAGGACAGTACCATGCTCAGGGTACCTCAGTCATGGAGGAAGATGGGGGAGAGCACTGGTTAATTACTCCAACCTGGTGGCTCGGGAAATCGAACCGGCAACCTTTGTGCTACAAGTCTGACACGCTAACCGCTTACCCATGACTGCCCTGAACAGGGGCGAAGCAAACACATTCAGCTAAGTTTAATAGTATACAAATGAGGAGCGAATTTCGCCTACAGAGGACGATCAAATCAACAGCATGAATTTTTTAATCGATTTGTTTCGCTGCTCTGAACTGCCAGTGCTGACTGTTGTGAATGGAACACTCAATTTCACCTGCTTTCACTGTGCTCATTTCGCCTCAATGTGTTCCTGGCTTAATGGAGGGTAGCAGGCTCAAATCCCTGTACTACAAGTACTAGCAGGGGCTTGTAACAGTTGTGGTCACCTCATCTATGGCTGAAGTGTAAGAATTCGTAGGCCTTGTGAATTTAACATCTCCAACTGCATGTACTTTGGCTGTGAGGCAAATGTAATATACCATAAGTCTATGTGAAGGTTCTCTATTCAAGCTCGGTGTGACCTTGCTGACTGTTCTGCCTTCTCTGATTCAACCATTACAGCTTTCAAAGTCGGAAAGCACCATGGCAACCTTCAATCAGACAATACAGAACTACCAAAAGGAGGTGGACAAGGTTTGTCATCATCACATCTGCTCCCTCTGTGCCTCTTCTTAACAGCTGTGCAGTGTTAATAGAAGTCTGGAACAGTGCTGAATGTTATGTATTGTGTTCCAAACAGGGCTTGATTTTGTCACCTACGTAGTAATTTCAGTCATTTGGCGGGTAGCTTATGATTTGGAATGATGTCGTCTCGTAATGGCCTTCATTCTGTTGTTCGCCCCCTGTTCATCTTTGTTCAAGAAAAAGATCTGTGACGTCAGCTTCTATTTGGCTCGTTTATGTTCATGTAGGATAGCCATGTTCTTGGCATTGAACGTCATGCTTTAGCACTCAATCTTCTTAGTTCAGATGAACAATATTAAGGGGAAAAAAAACATAACCTATCAGCTAGTAGAAAAGCTGAATGGCTAATGACTCGGGGAAAACCACCAGCCGCAGTGAACGTCAATGTCAATGTCAAGCCCTGAGTTGCAAATGTCATCCGTGTTGCAACCCAGGTCCAGGTTCTGATTGATGAGGGAAAGCTCAGAGAAGACGCCCTGAAAGCACAAATGAAGGCCTCCGACAAGGAGAACGCCAAACTGAAGGAGGCCAAGACATCGGTAAGTCGACCTTTGATGGCCAGAGAATGAGACCTTTTACCCCCACCATTTTGCCTTTGTCTTTCCCCTGTGCTCTCCTCCTCCCGCTGTACTTTTTCCCCTTCCATTTCTGCCCCTTAACAATCCTTTATCCCTCCCCTTTTGGTCAGCTTCAACGCGAACTGAGGGAATGGGAGGACAAACACAAGGATTTGAATGAGCAGATCAGAGACTTCACAATAAACAAGAAGGAGCTGGAGGACGCGCTGGCCCATAGGGAGAGCGAGATTGAAGTAAGTGGATTTGTAGCGCAGAGCTCACGGCGTACTCTCACTGCTAATGCAGGCATGAGCCAAGTGGCGGAGGTGTACAGCCACCACTGCGTAATGCTTTCACTGTGTGTGCGTTTGCGCGTTATTCTGTGCAGTATCTCATTTGCGGTAAAGTTGCAATCAGTATTGGTGCTGGACTTCTAGCAAATGTAGGAACGGTAAGGGTGTAGTTGTAATAATGCTTACACCAAGATTTAGTTACTCAGAAAATAGCTGAAAATATTGGTTTACTTTTTTACTTACTTATCTAACATCTGGCCTTTACCTGTCACACATGCTTGATTTTCTGAATGAATCTGTCCTGTGGCCAACTGCTTACTGCTGGTGGTTATACTGATGTGACCGCTGTTCTTCTAATTCTCTAGATAATAACTGGTTGCGTTGCCGAGCTGAGATCCATTGAGGCTCTGGTGGACGATGACGAGGCGTTGGCCAATGGACAAGCCGCCGGTAGGTCTCCTTGCCAGTCCAAAGTCCACTGTACTGCCAAATGACCATTAATTCCACTGGACTTTTGTGCTGCTGTACTGTTTCACATGCATGCCGCTCTGTGTTTTAAAGCATCTTGATCTACAAATTGTAGTCATTGTGCTATACAAGTACGCTTATCACACCAATTGTTATTATTAGTAATAAGTATTTTGAATTTAGAAGCCCCTGTCTAAAATCCTAACGCTATGTGTGCAACAACTTGTTAGTTGGCATGTGAGATGCTAATGTCTGGATGGAGTGTCAGGGGCACTGCTTACCTGCGTTCCCAGGGCCAACACAAGCGGGCATCCTCCATGGACGGCAAGCTTAGGCCAGAGCTCCCTCCAAGCTCTCCCGACAGAGTTCACAGATGTGGGGGAAAACCCCACGCAAATATATAAAATCCCAAAAAGGTTCAGTACATCAAAACGCGGCCACGCCGGGTCATAGTCCATACATGTACGGCGCCATTATAACGCCATGAACGCAGGCTAGCTCCAATGCTGACGCAACTGGCTCCAGCGTGCGAACAGCAGGTGCCTGGTCCGCTCACCTGTTCACCCTGAGTGCGTTTTAATATGCGACCTTGCCTCCTCCACTTGCCTCCTCCACTTGCTTCTCATCATGATGACATCACTGACAACAGCATTATATTTCAATATCTTGCAAAAGCTCGATTGTAGAGTCTTTTTCTCATTTGCAATTGGGATGGTGAATGAAAAACAGTCCCTCAAAAGTTGTTGTGGCTAGGCTGACAGCTGGGAAACTTTATCGTTTCTCCACGGAGGAGGGGCCAGGAAGCGGGACGAGGAGACAAGCGCAAGTGGAGGAGGCAAGGTCGCATATTAAAGCCCGATTCGGACGGGACTTTAATTACCTATGGACCCCCGGTAATTCGGAATAATTACAGAGAATGTCTGAGTTCTTAGTCCTGTGCGAATGTGCCATGTCTGCGATTTGTGAGGTAATAATTCCGCCGCAAATTACCTACTGTATTTCGGCGAAACTCAGACGTCCTGGGGTAATTTTACATAGGCGCGCCGTCTGAACTCCCTTGTAGTGTCTGTGAATTGACTAAATAACAGACGTTTATTTATCCCGTCCGAATGCGCCCTGAAAAATCACGGAGGTCCAGGGGTAATTGCGAATTACCAGGGGTCCATAGGTAATATTTATCCCGTGCGAATCGGGCTTAAGACGCACTCCCTGTCTGTGTCCCAAGTGACTTCCGACCTGCATCTGACCCCTGACCCCTATTATAGGCTCAAGGACCCACAAGTCAGGTGGCGCCCCCGTGTGGTGTGACCGTGTTAGTGTGATGTCTATTCCCAATGCATGCACCTAAATTAACCTTTCTTAACAATAAGGCAAATACAAATTATTTGTTGTGTTTGTTGTCTCTGCACTTGTTGCTGTGATAACTATTTCAGCCCAGAAGAGCGAGACCTTGAGAGCCCGCATTAAGCAAATGGTGGATGTGTCAAGGGTAAGCAGCAATCATCAATATGGATACAAGATTCCTTCTTTTATCTACTGACTTAAACTAATATTTTGGAGGGGAAAAAATATATATTTATATGTTCAGGTCAAAGCCACCCTGTCTGTCATCGAGGAGGAGCGAAACCGCTTTATGAGCAAGCTGCTTGATGAAGAGGGCCAAAGGCAGACTCTTGAGGGTAAGGGCACAACTCTGCAACCAGGGCTGCATTCTTATTACTTTTTTACTTAATGCATTACTTTTTCCACACAGGCTCATGCAGGTTTTATGGCATTATTCTCCAGCCAGACTTGGGTAGCTTTGCAATATAACTTGTCCAAAATAATATGATTAATCACAGATACCTCCTCATTTAACAAGGGGGGGGCAATTACTTTTTCCACACAGACTCGTGCAGGTTTTATGGAATTATTCTCTTAACAAATGAAATAATCACTGGAACACTGCCTTTTATGTTTACTTGGGTTATCCTTGTTTAATGTTTACATTTGTTTGGTGATCTGAAAATGTTAAGTGTGCCGAATGTGCAAAATAGTAAAACATCAGTTGGGGGACGAAAGTATATGCACGGCATAGCCTGATAAACCAGACTAAATGTGGATGTCTAATTTAGTCTGGCCTCGATCCATAATACATCCGAAGATTGTTGATGAGAACAACCTTCCCTCAAAACCCTGCCCACTTTGATTCAAAACACATCTTTGTGTTGTAATTGGTTTGCCAGATTCTTGGCATTCTGGCTTCATTGAATCATTATGCAAGGCCAGACCCACCCGTAGACAAAACATTTTGCCGTCCAGCGGGTGGCGCTGGTTCACCAGGCTATGCACGGCACTGTTTGTGCACTTTCTCAAGTAAACCCCGGTACAATTGGCGCCGTGCGGCAGCCTCCATAGCTAATGTGGGAATGTGTGTGTATTTTGAAAGCGCTTGAATTCAACTTTATAGTTTTGATACTGCACTATATAAATACATTTTGCATTGTATATTGTACTGTTTTTTTGTAACAACCATGAAGAGTCTGACTCAACCGTCCTTGGCAACAAGCATGTACTAGGGTAAATTCCATTATCCAAACTCTTGTTCTCCCATGTGCTTGTGACCTCGTGATGACCTCGAAAGACGTAATCGATAGAAGTTGAATTCAATATCTCGCACAAGTGCAATTCAAAGATAATTTTCTCCTTTGCAATCGGGATGTTGAATGGGTAAATGCCCCCCAAAAGTTGTTGTGCCTAGGCTGACAGCAGGGAAACTATATTATTTTCTCCACAGAGGCGAGGCATCAGCGAAACACGAATTCACAAGTGCAAGTCAAGGACGGGAGTTTGGATAATGGAATGCACCGTAGTGTCTTGCTTGAAAAGTCTTTGGTAACGGTCCCTCCTGCTGTCCTTGTTCCCTCCACAGAAAAGGTTGAGAAACTGGAGCACCAGCGCTCACAGCTGGACAGCGAGAGGACTGACCTTGAGACTAAGCACCAGGCCCTGCAGCAGAAGCTCGAGATAATGTCCGAGATGTACCAGCAGAAGGAGAACGCCCTGCACCAGTGAGTACCGCCAGCCACATGCAGCTCTAATAGCCCTGTTTATACTGTGGCCTAGGATCTGTGCCCCTTACTGAACTGTGGACATGTGTTTACTTCACACACTTGATGGCATTTTTGATTGTGTCTGGGTTCAAAGGATTATGTACATTTTTGACGACAATGACCTTGCACTTCATAGTTTGTTGTAGTCTGTAAATCTTAAGTTTGTGTCATGGGGAAATTCGAATGTGCTCAACCTTCATTGGATAATGCGTTCGCCGCGAGCAATTTGCAATAAACTTCGGGGGTCCCAAACTTTCTGATGTACGTCAATGGTCCTAGACACAGCAATAATAGTGTGAGGGATGCGTGCACATCCAGTAAAACAGCTGCTGGATCAAACAAAGACGCGTAAAAGAAGAACAAATCTGCACACTGTTGCTGCTCACTGATTTATTCAACACGTTTCGAGCTCAGACGGAAAAATCTGTACACTGTTGCTGCTCACCGATTTAATTTTTGTTTTTAACACAAAGAGCTGACTTACACACCTGACTAAGATCGCTTGAACTCGAAATGTTGTGTTGAATGCATTCGCATCCACGCAGTCGCTGAAAAAAAAAAAATGTGGGCATGGCAGAGATGGGATGGGACCAAGTCACTAATTTGCAAGTCGCAAGTCACTAATTTGCAAGTCGCAAGTAAGTCTCAAGTCGTTCCAGTCAAGTCCGAGTCAAGTCACAAGTTAAGACACATTTGACCAAGTCCAAGTCCAAGTCGTACCAAAGCCAAGTCCAAGTCCAAGTCTCATTTTTTCCAAATCACTAAAAAGACACCTTGTGTTCTATGGGCAACATTGACAATTACTTTTGGTCATAAATTCCACACTGCTCTGCATGGCTCCCTTTGTCAGTCGCATTCTAAACAAAAATAGTAGGCCTGCTGGTATTGTTTAAAGGGGCTGCTCCAGGTAGGATGAAAAGTTAAATTAATCATGGTCCCGAGTCAGCCGATGCTTATGCGAGTCATTAGTAAGTGAAAGATGGCTCTCGTGACCGCTTCCACGACCAGCTGTCAGAAAACCCCACATGCAACTTTTGACCGCACGGTCGTGGGAAACACTTCATTTGAAACATAGCTTTACATACCGTATTCAGATTTGTATTAACTGCTGATATTCCGTAATGAAAAACTGTCACAGCGAGTTTATTTAAACAGCATTTTTTCATTACTGTGTAGATTTTGAGACAGGCATGCCACGGGCACCGTGCAAACGACGTCATCCTACCTTGTGCCCCTTTAAGGGCAATTCATTTAATATTTCATTTTTTTCCATGTAATTTTTGACATACAAATGCAAAGAATAAATACATTTAGACTTGCCATACTATTGCAAGTCATTGCAAGCTAAAACTGTCAAGTCAAGTCAAGTCTCGAGTCAATGGCGTGCATGTCGAGTCAAGTCACGAGTCATTCCTAATATTGCCAAGTCAAGTCTCAAGTCAAGTCATTTCTGTGCTCAAGTCTGACTCAAGTCCAAGTCACAAGTCCCAAGTCCACATCTCTGGGGCATGGCCTCATTCCCTTCATCTCCCCTCGTCTCAAGCTCTGCACTAACAATGAAATGACAGCAGTTTTTGAGAAAATTATACTGTTGTTGATATTTTTAAAAAGGTCCCACCTTTACAGGTTTTGAACTTTTCAGTAAGCTTATGTGTGCACATGGCTCTAAATTAACACCAGCCAGCCTGCCAAATGTTGGTGCAATTTCTGTTTGGCTGGTAGAAAAGAAAATGTACTAGGCACTTTAGCCCATTATTAGTGAGTGTGTGTTTGGCTAGAAAGAGTCTTTTAGCCATTCTACTGGCCATTTTGGGTGGTGATGAAACTGTTCATTTAGAGCCCTCTGTATTGATGTTAAAATTATTTAAGGGAGCACTGTGTAAGATTGTGGCCAGAGTAGGTATTGTAACTATGCTTCTCATTGAAATTGTGCTACCTATTGTCAAGTTTGATCTTCTCCTGAATATTTACTAAGTAATACACTTGTATTTACTAGTTTGACCAAAGTAAGTTTTGCAGCTAAACATGTCTATTTCTGGAATTTCAGAAGGTAGGAGTATTGTTGCGCTCTAGATGTTGCAAAAATTAACTAGGTGCGTGGACCCAAAAGAAGTAGAATATAAACGTAGGAGCAGGTTCGCACACTAAACAAGACACAAAGGTCAAGCACAAGGAGTTTTTTTATTAGAGCAGGGTAGAGCAGACGTTTCAGGCTGTTGCCATCATCAGTGCTCTCTGTGCTCTCAATGAGCCCAACTACTGTGCAACAATTGAATAGTACCCACCAGGGTTGACAAGACACAGGTGCAGTGTGAGGAGCTAGTCAACAGAGCAAAATCCAATTATGCAATCAGGCAATTCAATGATGAACGTTTACAAACAAGTGAGTTCAGATAGACAGTATGTACAATGCAATTTTTTCAGATGACACATTTACAAGAAACAAGCAAGATTAAAGTCCTCATTCATCCCTTTTGGGGATAGGCAGCCAAGTTCATGAATCCAAAAGCATTCTCTCTGAAGCAGAGTTCTGTCCAGGTCCCCACCTCGCCTTTTAGGCAAGATTCTTTCGACCCCCCAAAACTTGAGGTCAGCAACAGAATGTCCGGCTTCTTGGAAGTGTCGGGCAACTGGTGACACCTCATCAGATCTCCTCACAGCACTCCTGTGTTCTAAGATTCTTGTACGTAAGGCCCTGGTGGTTTTACCCACATACAATAGTGGGCAAGGGCAGGTCAAGATATAAACCACATGAGTAGAGCGACATGTAATGAGCTGTTTGATTTTGTATGTCTTGTTTGTGTGTGGATGTGTGAATGTCTGAATTTTGAGATAGTGTGAACAAGAAGTGCAGCTCTTACAAGGGAAGTTACCCTGGGCATTGGAGAGAGTGCTGCGAGGGGGTGGTGTGGCAGTGTCAGCGTGAACCAACTTGTCTCTTAGATTAGGGTTCCTAGAAAAGACACAGAGAGGTGAATCCTGAAAGAGCCCATGCAGTTGATTGTCAGTTTGGATAATGTGCCAAGAGTTGATGATGTTTCTAATATCGCTACTCAGAGGACTATATGTTAATTTAAGAATCAAACGATTTTGGTTTGGATTGGTGGTCTGAACAGAAGGTTGTATTTCAGAGGCACGTACTTTGTTGAGGGCTGCATCAAGCCAGGTGGCAGGGTATCCTCTAGAACTAAAATCTCTGTATAGGAGTTGGGCTTTGGCCTCAAAATCTCTTTTATCAGAGCAGATACGGTGTAGTCTAGTGAATTGGCTGAAGGGCAGTCCTCTCTTGAGAGAAGTTGGGTGGGCACTCGTGGCATGCAGCAGGCTGTTCCTCTCTGTGTCTTTTCTGTAAAGGGAAGACACAATTTTTCCATCAGTGAGAGAAATACAGGTATCAAGGAAATTGACAGATGTAGTGCTGACTGTGTGGGTGAACTTGATAGATGGTCTTAAACAGTTCATGTATAGAACAAAGAGTTCAAAGTCAGATAGGGAACCCAAAAAGATGACAAAACAGTCATCAATGTACCTCTTAAACAGTACTAGTTTATCGGAGAAGGGATTGTTATTGAACACATACTGGTCCTCAAGGAAACCAAGATAGAGATTGGCATAGTCAGGGGCCATAGTGGCACCCATTGCTGTACCACTAGTCTGGAGGTAGTATTGTTGTTCAAACCTGAAATAGTTCTTAGTCAGCACTAGCTCAGCCATTTTAACAATGAAATCTGTAGTTAGTCCATCATCATCAATCCGGAGGTCAAGAAAGTGTTTCAGAGCAGACAAGCCATCAGTATGGGGGATATTAGTATACAATGAGGTTACATCCATTGTGGCAAGCAACACATTCTGACTTAGGTGGCCAATCTCAGATAGGCATGCTAGGAAGTCAGACGTGTCTCGGAGGTAGCTCGGGAGCTTTGTGACTAAAGGTCTTAAGATGAAATCTACAAAGTTGGACAATGGTTCAGTCAGACTGTTGTTGCCTGCAACAATGGGGCGGCCTGGTGGGTTAGATAGACTTTTATGGACTTTGGGCAAAACATAGAAGACTGGTCTTGTTGGGGTACGATTGAACAGGTACTTAAACTCTTGTTCAGAGATAATGGAGGAGTCATGGGCATGCTGCAAGAAAGACTCAATTTCCTTTTGAAACTTACTCGTGGGGTCTGAGGGCAAAGGTCTGTAGTAGGTTAAGTCCTGTAGTTGTCTCAAGGCCTCTTGGTCATAGAGAGTTTTAGGCATAATAACTAGACCGCCCCCTTTGTCTGCTGGCTTCACAACAATGTTTTTATCGCGACAAAGTTTGTCAAGAGCCTGTCTTTCAGATGATGTCAAATTGTTGTTGCTTTTTTTAGAATGAGATCTATCGAAGAGCTGTTCAACATCACGTTCAACAAGGCGACAAAAGGTGTCCAGTGATGGGTTGGGGGCAGGTGGGCAAAATGTACTTTGGGGTTTAAATTTGGCTCGCCCACATTTGTAAGAGGTTAGAGAAGATGTGGTATCTTTGTAGTAGCTTTTGAGTCTTAAATTCCGGAAAAATTTAAACATGTCTATTTCTGGAAATTCAAAATGGCAGACCATGGAGAAGATCCCCCTTTTCATGCATGAAAAGTGCAATTTTCCCAGTCATAATGAATACCGGTATTTAGAATTTGATGTGGTGGTGGTAAGTATTTGTTAAAAAGGTAACATTTGTGAATGGGCTGCATGGATTCTGAAAATGAACTACTTAAAATATTACAAGGTGCACCTTTTTAATGGATTTATTTATTTTGTTGTTTTTGTAAATGTAATATGAATATTGTTGTACCTGTATTTGCCATGGTATAGCAATAGCTGCTGAATTGGCAATAAATGATCAATCAATCAATCAACCAATCAACCCCTCATCTAAAATAGGAAGCTGACGCGTGAGGAGCTGGACCGGCGGGCAAAGGAGAGCATGCTGTCCGAGGTGGACAAGAAGACGCTGGCGGCTGCGGAAGAGTCTGAGCTCTACAAGCGCCGCTGCCTTGAAATGGAGGAAGAGATGCAGAAAGTGGAGCGCGCACACAAGGCAGAGGTTAGCACTCTTCACTGCAAAACACAGATTAGCAATGAACAATGACCGCAGTGTGCATGGTCAATTGCAGTAGGCATTACACACTCTTCTCACCTTTTCTCACCGACTGGGTTGCGTTTCCCAAAAACGTTTAAGTAGTACTTAAGCCTAAGTAGTACTTAAAGTGATGCTGTCCCATTTTTGGAAATAAGCTCATATTAAACCTCTCCTTGAGTTAAATTATTGAGTTTTACCTTTCTCCTGTACTTTCAGCCGTTCTCTGAGTATGGCAGTGTAAATTTTATCTCCAAGCTGGCAGTTAACATTGAGTTCTATGAGACCAGCTAGCCGCCAGCTGGTCTCATAGGAATCAATGTTAACTGATAGCTTTGAGGTAAAATTTGCACTGCCATACTCGGAGAACGGTTGAAAGTACTGGAAAACGGTACAACCCAATCATTGAACTCAAGGAGAGGTGTAAAATAAACTTTTCCAAAAATGGGACAGTATCACTTTAAGTATGAGGGGCCGACTAGGCAATATATTACCCCACTAAAAGTTTATGCATACAGTAATTTCTTAGGTCTACATACATGTCACACATGCAAATAAAATGGTTGTGCCAAGTGCATGTGCAAGGTAAAATGGTGTATGTATAAACTTTTAGTGATGGTGTGAGACCTATTTTTGATATATTGCTTAGGCGGCCCCTCATACTTAAGTACTACTTAGACTTAAGTCCTACTTAAGAGTTTATGGGAAACGCAACCCTGAACAGTTTTCGTGCCTGTTTTTATTTTAAAAAAACTCTTGGGTCTTGAGACAGCTGGAATTCTGCTAATTTGAACATGTGTCTCCTCTTCTTCCTGACAGATTGCGACCCTTGAGAAGAAGTCTCATGACAACTGGGTAAGTGTGCATTCAATTTACTCGACTTCCGAAGGCCGGTAGCAAAATGTTGTGAATAGATGCGATGTGTCTTCCATGTTAGAGCTGGTCCCAGCTGTAGAGATGTACTTCACTAAGGATGCCAATGTGCAGTCTAAAGAAGGAAATGCCTCTTATTACCTAATGAGACGTGTCTGGCCTGTCTCTGACCTGGCTCTGGTGTTTGTGCCTACAGCTGACCGCTCGAGCTGCCGAGAGAGCTCTGATTGAGGAGAAACGCGAGGCTGCTAACCTGCGCCAGAAGTGAGTGCCCTTACACTGTGTGTGCGTGTGTGTGTGTGTGTGTGTGTGTGTGTGTGTGTGTGTGTGAGCGAGCGCGCGCACACAAGTGAGTGTGTCAGGCTGGTTGTCTTTGTCTGTGTGCGCGCGCATGTGTACAATCCTGGCCGTGTGCGTTTTGCTGACTGGTTGTGTGAGTCTCTGTGCTGATGTCAGTGTGTAATGGGTAGCTATTTGGGAGACATGATTGTCTTTCTGCATGCTGAATACAGGCTGATGCTGCTGAACGACAAGATGGGCGAGCAGTACAGGGGTCTTCCCAAGCCCACTCCCGGACGCCCTGACCACCCCCCCATGCGCAGAGGTAAGAACTACACGACGCTCAAAATCTACAAGACCCATTGAGCACGCACAGTGGGTCACTCTGCCTTGTGTGTTTGCTCAAATGTGTTGGACTAGTTTGAATGTCATTATGAAGCTTCTGATGTGAGTTGGGTCCTTTTGCTGCATTGTCTTTTCACTATAGAATTGTTTGGTCTAACAAAAAACAAAAAAAAACAGAGTTGGCATTTGGCTGTTTCTGAATGGTGTCAAAATGAGACCTACGGTTTTGCGTTTCTTGTTAGTTCCATGTTTATTTCCACCCAACCAAAGCAAAGGCAATATTCCTCCCAGAAAGCGAAGGCAATATTCATGACTCTGTATCCGTTTGCGTGCATTGTGGATTGGAGTGGCATTGTGAATAGCGGTGTTTTTTTTAATATATTGTGTGTGGATAATTGTTTATTTTGTTTTGCTTGGTTGCTTGATTTTGGTCTGGTTGAAAACAGGAGATTCGTACGGGCCCTCCCCCGTTAGTGGAGGCGCCCCCTCCCCCCCTCTCATGATGGAGGGTCCCGGCCGCCCCCCCTCTGCCCCCGTGGGCCGCAGGAGTGAGCCCCTCGGTGAGTCAGTCCGATCCCGTCCGGTCCGCCAGACTGCCGACAGAAAAAACCCACTCGCCCACCTGTCCCCATCAACCACTTTACCCTCTCCCTTTCCACCCTTCCTTTACCTCAAAAACAACCTTGCCACTTTTTACATTTTATTTCACCTGGCGATAATCAACACTGATTTCCTCCCTTTAACCCACTTAAAGCCCTCAAATCATCTCCCATCCCTTTAATTAATTATGCAACACCAACTCCTTACCCCACCTGACGCACCATCCATTTTCCCTCCCTACAAACATCCACCTTCTCACCCTTTGAACTCGTCCGTCCCTATTACCTGATGTTGTGCTCACCCGTCCTCCACGCCATTCTTTTCTCCATAAATGTCCTCGGCTCCACTTTCCTTTTATTCTTTATCCTTTTTAGTCTTTTTTCCCTCCCCGTGTCTTCCATTCAACAGTGCTCACCTGATGCTCAAAGTGATGGTGTCTGCCCCTCCCGGTCCCTTCTCTATTCTTTCTGTGTCTTTTGTTATCACACTCTCCTTCCACTGTCCCCAGTGGTGCTCCCTCTCTCTTTGTGAGAGAACTGATTATGGGCCTGTCCTCTTCCCTCTGCATGTCCCCATTCCTCCCAGATCCAGTGTCATAATCCTGATTTGCCTCTGTGACTTCTATTGCGTTCATTTCTTGGGTTTGCGGTCACCTGCATGTGCGTGCTGCAGTTCAGTGTGCTTGTGTGTGTTGTTTATTGTTAAATGATGCATGGTCTTCTCAATGACAATGTTGCTTGGGATTGTCCTTGGTGGTTTATTGCACCCTATAAACCACATGACTATCATTTGAAATCAAAATGCTTATCCCTTTTTTAGTTCATCACCCCCCCAGGAGTCTCGTTTAGGCTCCATTGGCAGTAGTTGATCACCTTCTTGGAATAGGGTTATTTCACGTGAAATCAGACACTTTGGGGCCCGACCGACACAGATTTTAATACAACTTGGTGTGCCTTTTTTGTGGCAAGGTAGAACCCCAGAACTGCATTTTCATTAATCTGGCACTTACCTTAAAGGAGAAACGGGCTAAGAAAGTCTTAATGAAGAGGGTAGGACACTAAATACATTCATCCTTGTCTTAGGATCCGTGTCGGTTGGTCAGTCAGACCTCAAAGTGTCTGATTTCACATGGAATGAGCCAATATGTACAGATGGTGTAAATCGTGTGTGCGTGTTCGTGCGTGTGGGAAGGTGTGATACTAAAGAGCATTTGTCTTGCAGGTCCTCGACCTCCCTCTGACCCCCACGGACGCTTTGTTGACCTCGGCTACCCACCTCCTCCTGCTCGACCAGGTGAGCACCTGCCACACACAGCACCTCTGGTACTCTATTACATTTCAAAATGACGCGAGCTTGCACACTTCTGTAGTTGGACAGGTGTGTAGGATATTATCCCAGTGGGCTTGTCATTCAAGTGTAGAGAAATCCTGAACACTATCCATTCCACCAACAAACTTTTTGCTGGTGGAGGAGTGGACCGTGTGCTGTATTTCTTTAGACTTTTATATTACATTTAGCACACACTTATATTCAAAGTGACTTAAAGCAAAGCACAGAATCAGCAGCGTACAATAAAGTATGTTATTAAGTATTTGAGTATGTGAAAGTATACAGGCCCAAGCATGGTTTAGTGCAGATGAGGAGGGATTATTTTTTTCTTTCTGAATAAAGCAAATTTGTCAGGTAAGAGTCTTGCTTCTTGAAAATCATGCTTCTTCAAAGTTTAATAGTGGTAGAGTAGAGATACATGGTTAATTAAAGGAAATGCATGAATGTCAAGGTATTCAGCAGGGCTTTTAACAAGCTTGTCTGATCTGACAAGTCAGCATTGATGTCACGGTCACATCCTGTGATGTCTGGGTTTAATCCCTTCCTGTCTTGTATGCTCTTCCACAGACATGTACGTGCCTCCTCGCACCTCGTCTCCAAATGACGGCTCGGTGAGTGTTATTTCCATTGTCATAGAGTTGAAATAATGGAGTTGATGATGGGTACAGAGGCAGACAAACGGGCTCGAGGAAGTAGTCGTCTTGCCACATATTCACTGGTCTACATTAAACCAGTAGAACCATCTAGAACAAATTACACAGAAGGGTCTGGTGGTTTGTGTCAGAGATGAGATTGTGTGACTTTCCCCACGCCCCTCAGTCATGTGTGTCTTTCCTTGTTTCCCTGTGGGGGCTGTCTGGCTTACCTGTAGCAAAACCAGACAGCCCCGACAGCAGCACCTGTAGAAACTGAGGCTGAGGCTAAGGCCTCCACTGACGCCTCCCCTGAAGCAGCAGAGGCCGTGAGTATGGCCGCGCCATGGGCCCCAAGGGATGAAATTGTGTGCGCGTGTGTTACTGCACAATGGGTGTGGGATGGGTAGAATTGGATGCAAGTGTACAGCTTTGTGTGTGCGTGTGTGAATGCACCAGAAATCACAAGAGGTTTGACTTAGTGCATTAAAAAAAAAAATAGTCTGTTTTGAAATGGAATTTCACCAATTTGCATAATACATGGTTTTATTCTTGAGGTTGTGATTAACTGCTGAAACTTACCTACTTCAGTGCTTTTACATGACATACAAGTGCAGTTTTTTAGATGCGTCCCACGCATCTCTATAAGAGGCTTTGGTGTCCGTCCGTCCGTCCTTCCGTCCTTCCGTCCGTCCGTCCGCCCTCCCGTGATGGGTTTCTGAATTGTGATTCCCTCTTGTGATTCCCTCTTGTGTCCACAAGGTGGCAGTCGCTCAGTTTTGGCCTGGAGCTCATGCGTGCAAACCAAAAGCTCTTTGCCAGTGAGAAAAACATGGCGGCACATCATGTTGATTTTCACATGAAAGTTTTGCTTAATTTAAAGTCCCTAAGCGACTATAAATGTTGTGGCTTCCATATATTGATGTAAAAGTGCCCCACAAAGTAATGAAGCACAACAAAGTTACTCCACATTACCATTTGACCACTCGTTTTTCTATGCTAACAGGGTAGCTAATGTAGCATTGTAAATGATCCAGGGAGAAAGGGGGAAATGTTGTGATTTCAGTCCGCCTGAGGCAACGATTTTCGTGGGGAAGATGACCTGCATCTCGGTGGCATTGAACCACGCCCCCGTGCCTTATTTGGCTCGCTCAGCACGCGCGTCCTCAGTCCAATCGCAATGCTTTATTTTCCCCAGACGTTTAATCGCATTTAAGTGAAAGTGCCATGTATACACATCGCAAAATAACTCTTTATCCGATCTATTTAAATCGCATTTATTAAATCGGACTTAAAAACATCATGTACACGTAGCCAATGTCTCATTGATTAGTTTATGGAACTTACGGTTTGTCTGTTACGGTCCACGAAGACAATATCCACGTGAAAACGCAAACGCCTGCAAACCACTGTTTTGACAGAAATACAGTTCACCTGTCGCCTACTCTGTTTTCTTCCCAAAGCGGCATTTAAAAGTATTCCATGAAATCCAACATCAACGTCACTTCAAATAGGTGACAGCATCATGCACACACATGAAATAACACTTCAGTGAGGGGGGGACATCACTGCTCTCATATTAAAGTGAAAAGAGAATTTCACATTTTAGTTTATTTAATGTAGGCCTATGCAAAATTGCAAATAGCCTATTCATTGAAATGTTTCATTGTAATTCATTGTAATGTTTGCCTGTTTTTTATGTTTGTAATTATTTATTTTTTTTAAATAAAAAATCGTGATTAAAAAAAAAATAGCCTAACAAAAATAGAGATTTTATGTTTAAAAAAAATGTGATATGGGATGGACCGATGGCCCCCCTAAGCTAAATTCGCCTTAGGTCCCCACATTGCTAAATGTAGTGTAAGGGATTATTTTGAAAAGACAGTAACATGTAATCAGCAATGCATTACAGTTTTTCAGTAACTTGCCCAACACTGTTGAAATCCTATGGTACTTTTTCAAATCCAGGCTTATACAGTACATGGTAGGCTTATTGATAAATTGCCTTGACAGGTTATGAGGAGGCCAAGGGGGCGTTTGGGCAAAAAAGGTTCAGAACGGGCATAGACGGACGCATCTGTTGTCCGCCTGTCGGACTTGTTACACACACACCAGCTTGACCTCCATTCAATGGAGCAACCCTCCTAAAAATCTACATGACCCTGATGTGTTTAAGGGTTGGAGGGTTGATCACGGTGTGGACTCTATGCGTTGGTGATTTGTATGGGAAAGGGTCTAACTCCTACTCACTGTGGTGGGCTACATGGTGAATGCTTGTGTGTTTTTCACTCCTCATTGCTCTGCATGCATGGATGATCTGACATGACATTGGCACAGACCCATACAAAAGGGGAGTGTCACAAATTAAAAACGCTCAAGGTTTAGGAATTAACCTCTTCAT
Organism: Engraulis encrasicolus; assembly: GCF_034702125.1. NCBI lineage: Eukaryota > Metazoa > Chordata > Actinopteri > Clupeiformes > Engraulidae > Engraulis > Engraulis encrasicolus. The sequence continues at coordinate 629,248 of NC_085874.1, read as the reverse complement.
CGGACAACAGCATCCGTCTGTGAACTGAGTTGATCTCATTGTGTTTCATTTATCATTAGCAGTGATGGGCAACCTGTATTCATTAGTTTGTAGTTAATTCAGTGCCACATATTCCAAATGATCTGGTTGTACCTGTCCAATTGAACCAAGTGAAGATTAACCTTAATTAACCCTGAACAGTCATGTGGGAGGCAGTCATCTGTTTGCTTGAATGCGACAGGTGAAAACAGGTGATTTGGAATAATGTGGATTGTAAAACTAATGAGGTTGGCCATGACTGTCTGTCAGGTTGGCCATGACTGATTATCCCTCTCGTGTTCCAGATGAACAAGTCCTCCCAGGGCCCCGGCTCTCTGATGGTGTCCCCGATCAGGGACTCCCCTGCCCACATGATGGGCCCTGGCGCTGCCCCTCCCAACGGCATGCCGCCCCCCATGATCAGACCCAACGGACACCTGCCCCCCATGATGCCACCCGGTCCTCCTGGACCTCATGACGTTCGCTTTGGACCCCCCGGACCCATGCCTCACGACCTTCGCTTTGGACCGCCCGGACCCCCTCATCCTGACTCGCGATTCGGACCCGCTGGTTATGGACCACGGCCTGGCCCTCCTGGACCCTACGGACCTCCTCCATTCAGTAAGGCCTGATTTTTTTTCTTTTGTGTGTCTGTGTGTTTGCATTGTGACCAAACAAAAGAGTGAAAGGTAGCTGCTTTGGTGTTAAATGCGCTCCTGTACGTACAATGGTTGTTTATATGAAGAGGTTTGACCAAACTGTGATTTTAATCGCGTTCTCCCCCTGTGCACTGCAGTGCGAGGCCCACCTCCACCGATGCGCGACTATCCACCCATGCCACAGGATTACCCGTTCCCTCCACGCCACCTGCCGCCCGGAGCCTTCCCTCCGCCCCCTGGGTCCCTGCCACCACCCGGGCACATGCCACCTCATCCAATGCACCCAGCCGATCGGGACTTCCGTGGCCCTCCAATGGCACCCGGAGCTATGCCGCCCCACGGGCCGTCCGGCCCCTTTGGCCCAGCCACTGCCCCAGACATGAGGAACTGCCAGGGGGATTTGCCTTCGGATAGCAGTGCTAAAGCGGACCAGACCCCAGAGCAGCCTGCTAGCCAGACCTCTGGGCAGGACCCGGACCAGCAGCAGGGGGAGCAGCCCCCTGCCATGGTGGTTCTCGACCCTTAAATGGATTTTGACCCCGGACTGACTTGACGACTACGAGAATTGAACGCCGATTTCAGTATGACGACTAGAACAGTATTTGAATGCCGAACCCAAAAGTTCTTCTACAAGACTTGTAGACTTCACACAAAAACGCTGATGTTCTACAAGACCTTGGGGAGACCTTACATGAACCGACTATGAGAATTGAATGCCGATGTAAAACTATGCCACCTACAGTGCAGAACCCAAAATTTCTTCAAGACATGTCGACTTCACGCAAAAACTACACACAAAAAAATGCTGAAGTTCTTCAAGAAGACCTTTTTGGAGTTTTGCGATACATTAACCGACTTTGGAGGATTGAACGCTGGACATGGAACACACCGCTCTTCTATAAGACTTGTGTAGACTTCGCAAGACTAAAAACAAAAAAAATGAAGTTCTGCCAGTCTTTTCAGAGTTCTTCAAACAACCCTTCTTTTTACTTTTTAGCATCCACAAAAAACTCTATCCATAAAAATTAACTTCATTAAACGCAGCATTTTAAAAAGGCAGAATTGGCTCGGCGGTGGTTTCCTGGATTTTGAAGAAACAATAATCAAACATGCTACACTGTGGGTGTTGGGCTAGAGGCCTGCAGCTTCATTGTATGTGGCCTGTTGTGCAATAACATTATTTTAAAATGGACACCCAAGGGTTGTTTTAAAATAGGAGACATTGAAGTGAGCGAAAGTGATAGATTTTGTTCTGTTTTGCTTTTCTTTTTTTTCTATGTCACAAATTATGGTTTCCTGTGGAAATGCCTAGATGTCACAGGGTAAGAGACTTCAGAGACTTAATCTATATCCTGGGCTAAACCAATGCGTGTGTGTGTGTGTGTGTTTTCAACAAAATGTTTGTCTAGGAGGGTTTTCTAGATTCGTATCGTATGTATTCCTCCACTTGCCCTCAGTTTCAGTTGTAACTTCAAGGTGTGTGTTTGTTTGTGTGCGTGCGTACGGTGCACAGATCTGTGGGATGATGTTAACAGGTGGTTTAGTCACTGACCTAGGTAGGTTAACACAAGTGGTAAATCTACTGGTTGAACAGCCTTTTGACTTTTTTTTTGCTATACCTGTAGTAATGAACCCACGAGACATCCCTCAATTTAGAAGAGTTACCACTGACCATGGGTTAACTATTCTGGGCTGGTCACTAAAACCACCTTACTTGATTTACGACCTGGTGTTGGATACGCATGCTATGATCTGTTTGTCTGGTATGTTAGTTAAAGTGGTATAACGTTATAACCCCACACAATCTGTTAACATAAATTAATTGCCACATGTTTTTGTTTTCTTTCGTTTTAATACCAATCAGCGTTTTCTGCTACGATCAAAATGAGATCAACCCCTGTGAACTTGGGTGCAGCTGCATCAATGGATTTATGGCCAGCTTATTGTATGTTTTTTTTAGTTTTGTTGTGTTTTGAGGTTTTTATAATGCTCCTGTCATTTCTTTTCGACGAGAAGAAACCCAATATGCTGTCATATTGACACAAAGTACCTGTATATTGCCTTGACTGTAGTAATGTACATAAAATTATCAATCACCTGTGCAAATGCAACTGTTCTGGTGTGTTCTTCATGCATATCTTTAGAGGGAATACAAACCCTCAATACTTCATACTGCGTGCAGTAACTCAGGTACACAGTAACGGCAGATGCCTGCGGATACACGGCAGCTAGTGGAAGTTATTGTTTTTGTTTGCAAGTGGCCACGGCCTCCCTGGCCACCAATATGGGAGTTTGGCAGCATAGAAGTCCTCATCCAGGAGTGTTAGTGAGGTATTCTCGGTAGATTTCTAAAACTTTTGTACATGATTGAGCTGACTCTGATTTTGGGGCTCCAACTGAGTTCACATGGCTCCAGTTGCCAATCTGAATAGGGGAAAGTGTGAAAGATGATTATTTTTTTTTTACCGTATTTGTAAATAAAGTATGAAAGGTGAAACATTTCAAATGCTTTGTAAATACGTCTTCAGTGTAAATCGTATACGTCAAACATGTAACTTTTGGATTTGATTCCTAATTTCACTAATGGAAATATCAATGTTTTAAAGGTTGAGTATGATTTTTTTTTTTTAAAAGCAGTTTATTTCCAGAATGTTTGCAGTCATTTTACAAAAGTTCTTTCATGTCCATATACTACCACCACCAATTTCTTAGTATTCATTATGAATCTCTGCTTTTCATACATAAATTTGTCGATGTTCTGCATGTCTCTTTTTTTTTTTTTACATACATTTTGTAGACATCTTTGGCTGCAAAACTTACTGTGCTTTGATTAGACCAGTTAATATTTGTTAATTATTTTATTACTAGTAAATATTCATGCAAAGATTACATTTGTGAATGGTCACCCTATATGTAAAAATGAAACCATGAAATTACTGTTTTACTGCTGCCATTGACCCTGCTAGCCACAGATGAGTTTTACCAGCATTTGATGCCAATGTCAAGCCCTAGTTATGAGGCAGCAAAAAGAGGGGTCCAAGCAGCTTTGTCATTTATTAGAAATGAAAGCAGTGTAAATAGTCAACGGTCATCAAGCCCACTCTGCAATGTTACAACAGTCTGAACCACACTCACAAACGAAAAGAAAAGCGCGCACACACACACACACACACACGCGCACACACGCGCACACACACACACACACACACACACACACACACACACACACACACACACACACACACACACACACAATCAGATGCACTTCAGCAGAGTCAACCAATAGCCTTGAATTTCAGATATTACAAAAATAAAATCTAAAGTCAAAATGTCAAGTAATACAACACAAATGTGGACAGCCATGATTAAAGATGTTATCGTTAACCACTTCATCTGATAAACACATTAATCGTTAAACAAAAAAGTATACCCATTGTTTAGTTTCATGCAGACCCATGTAAGCCCTTAAATGGAAAATTGGCATCACATGTTTTTTTTTCCTTTAATGCCTTGGCTCTTCATTTGAAATCCATCTCGAAGAAAGTAGAGAATACATTAAACTTAATTTTATCATTGCAGATATATTAAAATACTTAACCATTTTTTTTTACCCCATTCGTGATCCTTCAATGTTGGTTGGGAATTTATGTAATTCAAAATAGTGCTGCATTGAGTGCAACACATAGTAAACAAAATGTAACACACCCACACGTAGTGACCTATTCAAGTGAATGAGTGGGTATTTCAAAGACATGGCCAGGGTTTACCCTAAATTTCAGGCGCATAAAGGAAGACTATTGAGGACATGCGCTGGCAACGATAACCGAACATCTTAACGCTAAGCAGAGCTTCATGGGCTTCTGTGTTGGACTCTCGTACGATCAGTAGATGGATGTTTGTTGTATTGCTGAGATCGAGAGACATTTTGCTGAACAACACCAGGGAGTGTGAAAGGAATGTTCATCATAGGCCGTTTTGTCATCTGGTATGACATCTTCGGTAGTTCAATTTAGCTTAAACCATGTGCCTGTTATGAGAGAGGTGGAGGAGAGGGGAGGGGAAGGGCGTGTTGATATGCTGTTAGTTGTCCCACATGCTCCTGTGGTAGAACTCAGTCTTTGTGCAAAGTCTGATGGAGATGAAGGTAGAGTGGTTTCTTGGTCAAGAGGTGCAATTTCTTCCTCTTGAAGTCAGTTGGCTTCTTGTACCTGTGGGAAGAAAATCAGAAAACAAACACAGATGAAGTGAAAGCCCACCTCCCATTGTCATTGTGACACGACACTCCACAGCACACAAATGCACACTGCTCACAGCGAAATTGCATGTATGCCTCACCCGTGCAAGGAGGGCAGTGTGACGGGACGGTGCCATGCTTAGGGTACCTCAGTTATGGAGGAGGATGGGGAGAGCACTGGTAAATTACTCCCCCCACCAACCTGGCGTGTTGGGAGTTGAACCGGCAACCCCTGAGCCATAAGTCTGATGCACTAACCCAGGGGTGGGGAACCTTATTCATTCGAAGGGCCACTTCAAATTCCTCCGAGGGCCGTAAAAGTCCTCCGAGGGCCATATTATGAGCACAAACCAGGATTTCCCCTGCACTTTAGGCCTATATTGAAGCCAGCCACCTTTCAAACAGACCCCACTCTAGGTCCCCTGAATGTAATGTGAAACTGCATAACATTGAAATTATACCGGGGGCCGTATAAAACGGCAACAAGGGCCGCAAATGGCCCTCGAAACATTAGGCCCACCCCTGCCCTAACCGCTTAGCCATGACTGCACACTTTGAGTGTGTTTGTGCTTGTGTACCCATGGTACTTAAAAGAAACACTGTTACTTTATTTGAATGTAAGATGTATACTCTGCATGTTACAGCCAATTTCACTGGGGGAGGGGGGTGCCCATTTTGTTCACACTCTTTTTTTTGTCAAAGTTCACAAGCCCGTAGCTCAATAACTAAACCATGTAGGAAGCTCAAATTTGGCATGCTGGTACATAGATAGGAATAGTTTGTTGCAAAACTGTCAGTTTTGGTCTGTATGATCCTGTATCGTCATGGCATTCCCTCAAAGAGTTTTTGGCTGTGCTCTGTGTAGGCCTTCAGAAAACATATTTGTGCCCAACATAGCCTCTTGTTTTTTTTCCCTTGTAGAGACAAGTAGGAACACTCTCATACAAATCTAGAAATAGAAAGGAAACCCCATTAGTGTTTGACCAGAAGACCTCACAAGTCTGACAAATCATTTTGGGTGTCATTTTCAGAGCTCCAGAACCCCTTGTGGGATTGTCCACAGATTTTTTTTTTTTTTTCTTCATTCTCCATGAATTCTTCTTTTTAAAAATGCAAATGAGACTTGTCTTATGTGATGTTTTCTTTTGTAATTTCCAACCTGAACATGGGCAACATGCACATTGAGGGCAATATGTTTTCTATGCATTTCTTCCGCTGCCATCTGCTGGTCAAAAAAAGTAACAACATGACTCCTTGTGCCTGACCTACTGTCTCTTTTGGTGTGCGAACCTGCTCCCACATTGAACGCTCCTGAAATCATTTAAATTGAAAGGGATACCTGCACCCCTGCACAGGGACTCTCTGGTGATCATGTCTGGGCAAAATTTGCATTTGATTATTTAGTCTTTACATTAAATGTTATTGAAATCATATTGCTCTCTTTTTGCATTTTGCCCATGTTCAGGGTGGAAATTACAAAAGAAAACATCACATAAGACAAGTCTTATTGGCATTTTTAAAAAGAAGACTTCATGGAGAATGAAGAAAAATATAAAATAAAAATCTGTGGACAATCCCACAAGGTGTTCTGGTGCTCTGAAAATGACACCCAAAATGATTTGTCAGACTGGTGAGGTCTTCTGGTCAAACACTGATGGGGTTTCCTTTCTATTTATAGATTTTTATGGGAGTGTTTCTACTTGTATCTACAAGGGGAAAAAATCATGAGGCTATGTTGGGCACAAATATGTCTTCTGAAGGCCTAAACTGAGCACAGACAAAAACTCCTATATTGTATAATCTTTGAGGGAATGCAATGGCTATGCAGGATCACGGCTATGCAGGATCACCCAGGCCAAAACTGACTGTGCTGCAACAAACTATTCCTATCTATGTACCAGCATGCCAAATTTGAGCTTCCTACTAGGTTTAGTTCTTGAGCTACGGGCTTGTGAACTTTGACAAAAAAAAGAGTGTGAACAAAATGGGCACCCCCCTCCCCCAGTGAAATTGGCTGTAACATGGAGAGTATACATCTTACATTCAAATAAAGTAACAGTGTTTCTCTTAAGTACCATGGGTACACTCAGTAATATTTTCAGAATTTTTTGAGACCTAAGTGTGCGGGCTCTTGTTGATTTGGCGTGGAATGACCCATATGGCTTATTATGGAAGTGTAGGGATGGAAAACAAAAGCAAATAATAATACCAAACAATGTGTAGCACAATTCATGCAGTTTAGCAACAAAGCACAGAAAACCGCAGCTGAACATGGCAAATGATGAAGTCAATCTGTCATGCTCTTTCAACGTTTTCATTGCTCAATGAATGAAAATGTCTTTTCCCTTCATTGAGTGTAAAAATAGACATTAAATGACATCTACAATGTGAAATGAAAATGTGAAGAGTAAAATGCCATGCCAAGTCATTAGATTCAAGCTTTGGGTGTGGCCCAAGTACGTAAATAGTGGGGTCGGTTAACACTTGCACCGTTATAGAAGTGACAAAAGCACCAGACTTTGCATGGTGTTTCTTTAGGGTATATGTTGCAATTCTAGACTAGGAGCCCTCAGAAAATAACTTTCTAACATGTCATATACAATATGTCATGTTGTATAATGCGTTACATTATTATTACATTACATTATACTGAAGAGGTGTGTGTGCGTGTGTGTGTATGGGGGGAGAAGATTCATACTTGGCTCGAATTAAATGAGCATTTCCCGCACTACTTGTCAATAGGACTACAGTATATTGTACTGTATGTATGGTGTATTGCATATGGATTACTGATACTGCTTTGAATTTATCTACGGGGGCTGGAGATGAGATAGGGAGTTGTGTGAACCAGCTGATGTATGGCCTTCACAGCTCGAGCTACAAGATGAGGGCCCTGATACAGCCTGGTGTCTGCCAGCAGAACATCTGCTGAGTATGGTGCGCAGTGCTCTTGTAGAGAATTATAAATGAGTGTGATAAAAGATAAACGTAGATAAAAGCAAAGACTTTATTTCCTAAGAATACTTAGGAAAAACAACATCTGTCAGAAGCTGCTTGTGTCCTTCTACCGCTGCTCAGTGGAGAGCATATTGACATATTGTCTTTGTGTGTGGTTCCCAGGCTGCACCGTGGCACAGAGGAAAGAGCTCCAGGGGGTCATAAAGGCTGCAGAGAACATTATTGGCTGCCCTCTTCCATCTTTGGAGGGCCTACACAGCACCCGCTGCCTAAAAAAGGCCAAGTGCATTCTGAGAGACACATCCCACCCAGGTCACAGTCTTTTTGAATTGCTGCCATCGGGCAGGAGATTCAGGTCCATTAAGACAAGGACAAACAGACTGAACAGTTTCTATGCAGCGGCCATCACAGAACTGAATTTTGCATCAAAAGCATAGTTTTTATATACATACCATTCTTTTTATTCCATTTTTTTTATTTTATTTTTATTCTTATTTTTTACTTATTTTTTATTTATTTTTGCTTCAACAAGGAATGCACAATTTCGTTGTGCTTGTCACAATGACAAATAAAAGATATTGTATTGTATTGTATTGTATTGATCATTTCCGAATCACAAAGCCCCCCCATCACTCCATATTACACTCAGGACTTGACAGATAAACTGTACATATCTGAACACAAATCAGCATACATTTTACTTTGTAACAGCCTTATTGAGGTAGATTATCCAAGCTGTCACTGACACTTATATGGATTATTCACTTGATTGATAAGAAAATTGAATATTTCAGTTGGGCTCCTAAGGAGGCATCATGCAAATGGTCATGCTTTTATCAGCTCGGTAACGGTAATGCCAAAATCCTGCATTAAAGAACACAATTAAATTAAATAAACATGACTAAGTTAACTTATAATAAGTGGTAAACTTGCCAATAGATAGTCCACAGGTGTCATTTAGTTAAGAAAATCAGGACTCCTGGCTCTTCAATTAGATTTACCCCTGCCTCAAGGTTACCTTAACCTGACTACTGTGCCAGGGGTGTATACTAAGAAGCTGAGGTAGGTACCTTTGAGGTAGAGGTAAATCATCTAAAAGAAGAGGCAGGAGTCCTCATTTTCTTAAGTATATGATACCTGCAGGTATATCTTTACCAGATTTACCACTTCCTGTTGGTGAACTTCATCATGTTCTTAGTATACCCCACAAGTTCTTGGAATACTCCCCTGGTCAATATGAATTGTTTTCAATTAAAAGGTTAAAAATCGCTCAACTTTGGAATGCACAGCTTAGGATTTCTCCTCTCTAAACTTCCTGACTCGCCATTGCCATTGACCCGTTATTGTTCCAATTTTAATTTAGCGCCATAATTGTCCTTTAAAGACACAAGGAAGACTGGGCATGAAAAAATGAAAATGTGCATAGTACGTACAACTCAATCACGATGGGCCCAGGCTTGATCTCATCCATCTCCATGAAGCCAAAACACTTTGTGCTGGTGAACCTTTTCTTAGGTTTGTAGTGCTTGAATTCAAAGAAAATAGCTGCCCCTGAAGTGATGAAAATACAAAAAAATTGATTTTGGTTTAAATTGGACCTGAGATTTAAACATGCCATTAGATCAGCTACTTTAACTGAGGAAAAATAAAGTGAAATTTCGAAAAGTTAAACGACTTTAAGTGGGACTTCTTACCTTTTGTTAGTTTTTCAACGTGTTTCTGAATCTCAACATCGATGTTGAAGTGAATGTATGTGTCTTCCTTTCGGGAAGCGACCGGTGTGTCTTGGACTGGATTCAAATCAACCCCATTCAGGTCTGCAGAGAAATTGCCTAATCAGATATGCACATGGAATGGGAGCCCAATGCGTTCTTTTAACATAGATAATCAAAAGAATATCAAAAGTGCATTTCTATATTCTACACCAGTGGTTCCCAACCTTTTTCTCCAGGGACCCATGTTTTTACTATTGTAAGCTTTGGTGACCCAACCACGCGAGCGCCCGCACGAGACGGAGTCACAAGATGCCCTCCGTTTCCTGCGAAAACTTATTTTAGTTATTTTATTCCTCAATTCGTCTTTGGTCAAATATAGAATAAATGTTTAATGTAGCACTTACAATTTGTTGCGTCTATGCATTTATTAGTTAAATGCTTTGTCTTTTATTCAACATGGGCTATATATATTTAAAACGAAACCCCTTAAAATCAAGAGGGCTCCGCGACCCCCTGTGGATCTTTGGCGACCCATAAGGGGGGTCCCGACCCATAGGTTGGGAACCACTGTTCTACACATTACTTAATTTCTTAATTCTACACATACTGTATGTACCCAGGTGAAAAACCCATATACCTGCACTTGAAGTGTACTATTTTCTGTACGCTACTTAAGGAGCACTACTAAAACAGTACTTCAGCACACTTGTAGTATACAGAGGATGCTAAATTGGCACCGCTTTTGGAAAGCTTTAAGTGCACTACAAGCCTACTTTTGAAATTATGCTCCAAACACACTTTTCATGCATTAGTATGGCATAAAGAGTGTGTTGGAGTATACTTCTATGACATTTTATTGTTACTTGAAGTTTGATAAAAGTACAGTACAGGCCAAAAGTATGGACTCACCTTCCCATTTCTGCATTCTCTTTATTTTCATGGATTTTCATTGTGTATTTTCATGCAGGGCATCAAAACTGTGCTTGAACACATGGAGAATATCGTGCTTACCAAAAAATATCATTCTATCTGTTGTCAAACAGCAATGTCAGCTGTCCATCCACCTGACGTCAACACGGCACAACTGATGGCCCCACACATATTATTAAGCTTATTTTTGTCTATTTTCAAATAAAAAGGCCCAGTCAGTCATGTCAATCTTAATTGAGCATTAAAGTCATCCAATAACTCACTAGCATTGTAGAACTGGAATTTTGAGACCTAAAACCTAGTTTTTAACACTTGCCAATACAAGCATTTTGCAGACATTTTCTTGATCTGATATTGAGTCATAGCCAGTTACTTGGAGAGGTCAAATCTGTGTTGGGGGGAATCATTGGCAAGGTTTTTCACTTTCACTTTTAGTATCACTAGTTCACCTAGATAACCAGCTATGCTGACCAAGTGAACCACTATCAGATCAAGAAAATCTGTCTTGTATTGCTTGTATCAATTAAAATGGACTCTACTGACTGGGTATTTTTACTTGAAAATAGACCGAAAAATAACTTTGTTGAAACACGAGGGGCCCTCAGTTTTGATATATTTTTTTAATAATTGTTTTTATTTTTTATATATTTTCATTTTTTTGTCACGCACAAAATTATACAGGTGTTCTTTCACAGTTTTGATGCCCTACCTGAAAATGTACTAAGTTCTGTAAATAGCCACAAAAATTAATTAAAGAATTAATTAAATGAAAAGGTGAGTCCATACTTTTGGCCTGTACTGTATATTAACTTCATGCTTCTTTGGACTACATTGGAACCTTTTAAGTCTGTAAAAGCATATCATATTAAGTATTGTAAATACAGTTTGTACATTAACAGGTATGCTTGAAGTACGTTTTACAGTATACTCCCAAGTACATGAAATGACATAAATGTTATACTATAATCCACAATGTTTCTCAGTACATGTACATTGAATGTAGCCACAGGTCACATTAGTGATTAGCATGCATAGTACAACTGACATTTAGAGTCATTACAATGCTACAGAAATTTCAAATACACATATCACTCTCAATCAACCTGTTTCTATTATACTAAATTGAACTACCGGTACTTTTTCACCTGGGTAGAGTAGAGTAGAGTAGAGACTTTTATTGTCACTATATAAATATAGCGAGATTATATTTAGTAGCACCCACAAATGCCCACAAAATAAAATATATATTAACAGTAAATAAATAATATATAAAAATCCATAAAAATCCATGTGCATCTCACAGCATCGGTAGTCCTGAAGTATTGAGTGGGGGGCAGGTGACGTATTGAGTTCAAAAGTCTAATGGCAGTAGGATAGAAACTGTCCTTCATTCTCGTAGTGCGGGCACGCAGAGTCCTAAAGCGCCTGCCAGATGGTAGCATGGTGAAGAGCCTGTGACCAGGGTGTGTGTGATCTTTAAGGATGTTTAATGCTCTGTTTGTGCAGCGTGTATGGTGGATCTCCTCAAGTGTGGGTAGTTGGCATCCAATGATTCTCTCTGCTGTTTTAATGATGCGCTGTAACATCTTCTTGTTGTCGTGTGTGCAGCTGGTGTACCAAGATGTAATGCTGTATGTAATTACTAGCATGTATGTATGGACATGATGGGATTCTGTTAACCACAGGCAGATATCCTGGGTTCAAAATGGTAAAAGGTCTGGCACATGAACAGTATTTGTTTTAGCTACTTCACAGACAAACTGCTTCAGTCGGACAGACGAGCTTGTCAGTGAAATCACCTGTATTAAGAGGGAACACAACACAACACAGGACATCTACTAATACTGTGGTATATTTGTGTGCTCATCCACTGTACCTTTCACACTGACGGTCATGTAGGGGTCTATACACTGCCCTGCGTCCTTCAGACCAATCTTCTCTATCTTCAGAGTGAGTAGTGTCATCCCTGGCTCCGACGGTAGCCTTGGCAGGAGAGTACCTGCGACAGAATGTTAAGCGGCATTCGTTTCAACCCCCATCTCCTCTCCCATTAGCTTAAGACACTCAACCAGAGGGAACACAAGAGGAGGATGTACTATCTCTAGCTCAACAGAAGCCCCTCTGTTTACTTTAACTCAGTGACAGCATGTGGTGGAACATGATGGTAGTAATGACTGAACGGAAGAGAACTCAACGGATTATTCCGACTCATTTCACTCTTCTCACACACACACACACACGCACGGGCATACCTTGCAAAGCTGACAGTGGCAGCCAGGCAGGCAGTGAAGACAGAACAGTGAAGCCATGCACGCCATGGGCAGACAGGAAAAAGAAGAGAGAGAGAGAAAGGAAGAGAAGAAGAGAACACGTGAGGGTCTTAACATGGGCACAGAACAACACACATATTGCAGCACCATCATGCAACGTCCACACAGGTGTTTGGTAAATGGCTACAGGTAACTGAATATAAATATGTTGTAATGGTAAAATAGGTCTACATGTATATCAACACAAACAGGGCTATACAGCAACTTTTTTCCATCACTAGCCAATATGACTGGTAGATGCTATCTTACTAGCCAAACATACACCCACTACCAGTCAAAGTGGCTAGTAACTTTACTTTTCTACCAGCCAAACTTAATTTTCACCAGCATTTGGTTAGTTAGTGGGTGTTGATGTAGAGTCCTGAACACAACTCTTAATGAACCATAGCTTGGATGGGAAATAGAGAATACTAAACCAACGAGCTTCTCTGCTGCTACTGTATATGACAAATCCTCTATCTGCATTCGACTTTAGGAGCTCTGCGTGACCGGATCAAGGTTCCTCAAGCCAAAGGTCAAATACTTGTACGATTCTAAGGCCGCAATTGCACAGAGTTTATGGTATGACGTAGATTTTTTTCTAATGTTTGTTAATAAAAGTGAGCATATTCCACGCCGACTATTAGCAGAAGGCGGAATGTGGATATTCTGCCTGCCCTAGGCAGATTGAGGACAAAAAAGTTAAACTCAAGGCAAAAAATGCGCTTCACGTCACAAGCGGATTTCCATATGTCCAGTAATGACTACGGAAAACGTTCACATTTTCAGTGGACTTGTAAAAAAAATTGTTCTGATCACAACCTAAATCTATATCTACATAAGTAGTACCTGGCACGCGGGAGAGGTAGGCCTCGGGTGAGCTGGCTCCTGTGGCATTGTCTTCCTCCTCCTCCTCAACCTCCAGATTCTCCTCTTCTCCGGGTGCAAGAATTTTCCTGTAGGACACAGAGACATGTTAATAACGAAGCCAATTGGAGACAATTTTGGTCCCCTAGGGGAAATTCTTTCTCTGCACTTTATCCCATTTTGACTAGTCAATCACATTGAAGTACACACACTAGTCCGTAGCAGTGGGCTGCCTGCTGAGCGGCGCCCGGGGAGCAGTGCGGGGGTTAGGTGCCTTGCTGAAGGGCACTTCAGCCGTGGTTCGGTCATGTGGTCATGTGGCCGTGGTTCGGACATGTTAGATTCATGGCTATTTGTGTTGACTGGGTTAATGTGTGCTGTACTTTGTCTAGAATTGTGGATTAAGTGGTTTATTTGTAGCTTTTTTCATACAAAAAAAGCTTTTCTCTTTTTACATGTCGCATACTTTTTGGTTCTTCTAGTAACATGCAACTTAATCCATCAGTTGTGTCATTGTAAATAAATAACACACATTTGAACATTCTGCTTTTGTGTGAGTCAGTGTCCTGCACATGGTAATTATGTATTAATATGTCTGTGCTGTGGCACAGAGTTTCTCTCAATGACAGTAAATCCCACATACACACAACTGCAGAAGTTGGAGGAGTACATTGACACTCCATCAAAGATCACACCTGGGAAAACATGTATTTTTTTAATTTGCTGAATATCTTACCTTAAAGGCACAGGTTGAACATCAAAAGGAAAGTCTTTGTTATACGTGAGTATATTCTTTATGACTGTAAGCAGAAAAAAAGGAAAAAAAGAATGACACAGCACAAAAGGAAATAACAGACCACTGATTCTTCAGAAAGTGGCTAAAACAGGTTGCAATCTTGAAAGAAAAAGCCCAAGTGAATTGCAAAATAATATGGTATATCCTTGTAGACTAAGGTCTTGGCTTTCCAGAAATGCACAAGGCCAATCTCCCCATTTTGTATTTTTTTCAGAAATCAGGTTTTTCTCCGATCATACCTTGTTTTTTGTCAACACCGTCAGACACAATTAAAAGCAATTAAAAATGTATTGATTTGGTTGCATAAGTATCTGGAGTTCTTAAAGGGACAGTTTGGTCAATTTCAACATGCAGTTGTAATGCTCACACTACCCTGGACTTGTCAGTGCCTGAGATTTTTTTTTCTTCTTCTTCAGCCGTTTCCGAGATCCTGGTCATTGTAATGGGGGCAGCTCTTTGTTTACATTTCAAAAAAACATTTTTATTTATTCCCAAAAACATTCAAAAGGTTATAAAACATCAGCAGACAACTAGCAAACAGCAATACCTTTTGGGAAAATATTTGGAGTTGGCCTATGTTTCATTTTTTAAAAATGTAAACAAACGCTGCCCCCATTAGAATTGCTCATATCTCGGAAAGGGCTGAGCCGAAAAATGTGGCATCATCAGGTACTGACAAGTCAAGGGTAGCGTGAGCAATACAACTGCATGTTGAAATTGACCAAACTGTCCCTTTAAGTGATTATGTGTATTTTTTGGTTCACACATATGCCTTTAAATGTTGAAAATTCACTTTTGTTCTATTTTAACACCGTTTCATGTGTTCTAATTTTTAAAAATGTGCCGTCACACAATGCTTACTTAATGCCTAAATAGAACAAACAAATTTTTGTTATTTCACAACTATTCGTGTAGGCTTAAGTCACCACCGTAAGAAGGAGTTTCGGACATTTTAAATTAATGCTTTCAACATTTTCCTTAGGAGTTGTTGAATTATTAAAGTAATGGCAAATTTAAGAACTGACGGTGGTGACAGTAATCTGAGGGCGGCGAAAGTGGCCTAATTATTACAAAAATTTAGCTAAATAAATAGCCCTCTCAAGCCAATGGCATCTAGCATAAACACTGTATTTTTGTGTGTGCAAAGTATGTGTGTTTTTGTTTCATTAGTTAGATTCTGTAGAAAGAAGGTCACTGATTCTTGAAAATGTGGCAAAAACAGGTTTGTTTTAAGTTATTCAAATCTAAAATATAGAGGTGTATCATCATAGATGAAGGCTCATTTCCTCCCAAAAAACGATAATTTTGAGGTTTTAGTACGATAATTCAGCATTTTCCATCTGGCAACAGCGACTGGACATGGCAGGTCCCGTCTATGCAGCAAAAAAAGAGGCTTATGTGAAAAATACATTTTTTTAAAAATCAGTGCTGTGCAAATCAGGCACGCGAACGCTGTATAATTTAAGATCACCGGTTAATGAGTCTCAGAAACCGGTTAAGAGTTTTTTCAATTTTCGCCATCCCTAATAGCCATCCCTATAGCTGTCTCCTGGGATACTCATCTAGCCATCCCTACAGCCTTTTCCTGGGATACTCACTTGGTTCCAGTTTCTTCAGATCCTCCAACTTAAACTCTTCCTCGGACTGCGTGCTCTACACACGTTTGGAAATGAAACACATTATTATTACATTTATATTATTCCTGCACATATATATATATATATATACACACACATACATATATATACACACACACACACATATATATATAGACCTGCACTTCTATATTTTTAGAGAACCCTGTTGTTGGTTTGGTTTACATTTATGTACTTCATAATACACATAAATAGTTATATTACATAAATAAAATTAAAAAATGCAATTTTGATAGCTTTGTATTAAATAAAAAAGAATTAAGATTATTTTCTGAAAAGGCACTTAGGGGGTTTTGCATCTGAACTCTTCAGATATACATATACATATATATATATATATATACATATATATATATATATATATACACAGTTGAGGACGATATTATTAGTCTCCCTCCCGAAATTAGACATTTGTCTTGACTTTTCAGTGAGAATGACCATCATGAACCGTTTCTGTTATTCTGGAAACAAATACACTGATGGAGATAATGTCCAATGAGTTGAATTTGCATTTTTCTACCGTTACAATGAGTCTAAACAAAAAAGGGCAAAAATGACAAGGACAAAATTATTAGCCCCCTGATCATTAATAGTCAATATGACACCATTTATGAACCAAAACTGACAACAGGCAATTTGATCAGTTCTTACCTAGATTGGCACATGCCCCACTAGGGATTTTTGCCCATTTCTTCACTGCAAAGTGTTCTAGCTGGTCCAAATTGCATGGATGCTGAGCATAGACATTTGCCACAGACTCTCAGTGGGATTGAGGACTGGACTATGAGCAGGTCATTCCAGTATCATGGTTTTAGTGTCCTTGAAGAACCTCTAAACTAATTTAAATGTTTACTTTGGGTTACAATGTTGTTGGAGGACCCAGCAATCCAGATCCAGACCCAGATTCCCTGTGTCTGAGGCTGAATAACAGTCTAAAAACGTGATGCCCCCACCACTATGTGTAACTGTGGAAACTGCTTAGTCTCATTAGACCAAAGAAGCATTGGGCACCTGCCTAGATGATTGTTATTGACCTGGCCTCACCTGGAGTTTTTATTTCAAGAAAGACAGCTGTTAGGGCTTGTCATCATATTGGGCTTTGGGGCCATCATCACAGAAGAACCCTTTTACTAAAGGTGGTGCATATCAGAGTGTTATTGAGCTTTGCCTGTGAACATTTGAAAGTCAAACATTTGTTTTGAAAGTCCCTGCTTTCATCTGATGAGATTCAATTGCACCTGCTTTGATGCATGAATTCTGCTTCTGTCAGGTGAAGAAAGGGATAGTCCGTAAAACTTTATAACATGGTTTCCACAATTAAACATGGTGGTGGAAGCATCATTCTGTGGCAGCCTCAGCAATAGGAAACCTTGTTTGGGTGTACGGCACCATACAAACAGAAGATTATGATAGAATGTGGAAGGTGACCTTCCAAAATTTTGCTCATATAGGAAGCTAAGATCTTCACTGGTTCTTTCAATAAAGTAATAACCCAAAAACAATTGTTCAAATGTTCTTCGAGGATACTAAAACCATGGTCATGGTGTGGTTCAGATCTCAATCCTTTAGATAGTCTTTGAGGAGTGCTGAAAATGAATGTCCATCCTCAACATCCATGCAATTTGGACCAGCTTAACTATTGGCAATGAAAAAATGGGCCAAAATCCCTGGTAGGGCATGTGCCAACATGGTTAACAACTCATCAAAGAGTCTGATGTCAGTTTTGGTTCATAAATGGCACTTTATTGACTATTGATGATAAGGGGGGTAATAATTTTGTCCTTGCCATTTTTAACCTTTTTGTTTAAACTCATTGTGAAAATGGAAAAATCCAAATTCAACTCATTGGATATTATCTCCATCAGTGTATTTGTTTCCAGAATAACATAAAACAGTTCATAATGGTTATTCTCACTGAGAAATCAAGAGAAATGTCTAATTTCAGGAGGGGGGCTAATAATATCAACTGTATATATATATTAAAAAACATTATACAGTACTATTATTGAACCCCTGTTTGGACTGCGTGCTCTTCACACACATTTAGGTAAAAAAATCACATTGCATCACACATACTGTGTAGCCTAATGTACACAGTGTTGTGCCAGTTCACAGATTTTCTGAACTAGTTCAAGTTCAGTTCATAGATGCTCAAAGTGAACAGTTCACGTTCAAAGTTCACAATTTTAATTGTGAACTAGTTCAAAGTTCAGTTCAGTTCTTTTTTTTCGTGAAATATTCAAATAAATAGGCCTACTTTTTCACACCACGAGCTAGAAATCATACATTCTTTGAAACTGACTAGACATTTGCTCATGACGCTGCAATTGTGGGTTTCATACTAGGTGATGAAACTTGCAGCATGCAGTACAGACAAGGTAGACCAGTTCTAGACTAGTGCAATGAAGTCTAGTAGCATTTCAATAAATAAATACACAATATAACATTATATATATACATATTTCATATTATATATATGATATTATATAGGCTATAGCCTATCTGTTTGTGTATGAATTAATTTACATGAGCAAAATTCTTGAATGAAGGTAGACCTAATGAAGGCAGAAGTCAAATGCAAAAATATGCCTATATATTTTTAAGGAAACTGCAGCTGGCATCTTTGCTACGTTTAGGCTTGGTAGGGGTCTTCTCCCCCTTTCATTCCTCATGACCCTCGAGGGCATGCAAATGCATTCACACTGGATGGATATCAAATAAAATTCGATCATATTACACGTGCATTATGATTTAATTACATTCTACTACACGTTCAATAAAATGAAACAAATCCAGCAAACAAGATATGCACAAGAAAATGCAGTCCGCGAGATGTAGCAAAGTGTGTGTGACAGTGTTGGTAAGTGTTTACATACAAAGCATTCTATGTACTAACTAGGGAAAGTTAACATACTTGTAGAGATGCACTTCTCAATTCGAGACATGTTGCGAATTTCCCAATGGTTCTCTGTTTTTTTAAAAAAAAGGAAATGACATTATAGTATGATCACAATATTGTATCAAAACACTGTCCTCATAATCAATGCCATAACGTGATGTAGATCACTGTCAACGGGTTATAATATATCAAACAATGGTTTTGAAAAATACCTCACAAAATGAGAAATATAAAATAAACTAAGATAAAACACATGAAGAACAAACCTTTTGCTCCTCTGAAAAATCATGCGAATTTGTGGACTGAACCTCTTTTTGTAGTTGCCTTGCAAGTCTGAATAAAGGTGAGAGATGAAAATATTAATTTAAGCTGTTTGCAACAGATAACAATGAGCTCATCATATTCTTTCTTTCTTTTTAAAATTATTTGTTTTAGCTCATCTTATTCTTAAAACGACAAAAAGTCTATTCATGCTGTCAGATAGCAAATTCGACTGATTTGCAAGAGATAGGCTATAGAAAATAACATTCTAATTAATTTACAATAGCCTATTGTCTTTCTCTCTTGGAAGAATAAATAGCAGAATACATTCTTGACAAAGCTGATGAAAAATCCTGAATACGGTGTATTAGTTTGGTTTCTTCTGGTGCTCTACCGCCATCTTCTGGCCCCAATAAAATACACGACAGAGTAGCCTACGCAACAGAGCCAAAAGTACTTGTTTGTGTACAACAAAACTCACCCATACATGGCTAGTTAATGCATGCCTCCCACGGCTTATGTACATGAACAGCGTTTTGATGGACACCCTAAATTACATGACATATTTGTCATGCAAACTAAAAGTTCCACCCATACCAATGAGAGGGTGTGGCGCCTAATTTCGTTTTAGCGACTTGAGATGGTCTACTATGCATCAACTTGGGTTTGTTTGAGGAAGCACTGGATACATAAACATTACAATTATCTACAAAACAAAGCATTCAGTATCCCGAAGCACCAAGATGCAGGCGAGACAGCATCACATAGCTAAGGCATGCCTAGTAGTGCTACTTTGCCTGTGTTTACGCAGTGATATCAACACGTTCGTGCTGTAAAGCCCTTGTCCACGTAGGGATAACCATGGACTGGGCACTGGGTATCACATCACAGCAGAAAACGAAAACAGCATTCCCGTTTTCTGCAGCAACCTATTCATGTGCTGTCCAGCCTGTTGTGAGCATCATACATTATTAAGCAGTCTTTTTGCAACTTACATTTGATATTCATCAATTGCTTCCACTAACTGTCCCCACGAATCAAAGTCCGTGCCTTTTCTGAAACTTGCGTGCCATTTCTGGATGGTCTTGGTGACATCGGACATTTTCCCGTAGTGGTGATGCACAAAAACGTTTCAGGTTAACATTGCCGGTGAAGTACTATTTCCCAGCCCGCATCGTTTTGTTTCCCAGGTAGCTTACTACAAGCTCATAGATAAACCGGCGATACACTCTCCACACACTGACCAAGCCCTTCTGCTGGTGCATCCAAACTCTCCCACGTGAAGAACGGAAGTCCTGCCCTACAGTGGATGGAGTGTGAAGGGGTGGTCCAAAACCTTGGGATATTAGTTACATGGTAACACTACTATGCAGTTAAATATTTAACTAGCAATCTGAAACAGATGTTTATTTATTTTTTTATCAACGGTTTTTGCCAGTCCCTCTCAACTATCAGCTTCTATGCGCACCGCATCAAATTCTCAATTTTGTAAGAGCTATCTGCAGTCGTGTCAGGTTTCTCCAAGAATGTTTTCCCTACCTCAGAGTGAGATGGTCTGTAGGCTACATTTTGCACCCATTATCGAAAACATCACCATAGTCGTATGTTTTTCCAGTAATTATGATAGGTTGGTAGGGATATACTAACTGCTTAAATAATCTTGAATCACCCACATAAAGGCTGATAACATTTGGCCCCCAGGTGATGCTGACGATATGTGTGGCCTATGCAAACTAACCAAGAACTACAAGTACAACTGCAGGAAATGGGCCATCATGCCAGCGATAACGCACGTGCGGTCATCCAATCAGAGAGTCTGACCATTACGTAATGTTAGCAAATGGCCAATCGAAATTAAGGGAACGTCACACAAGAGTAAGCGAAATAAAACAGGAAGATACATTTTTCGCTATTGTTTTATTTCCTGTATCGAATGTTCGTTTGTGACAATCTAGACATCTAAGGTTTGACAGGTGTGTTGGCTTATTTGAAACTGCTGTGCACATATGACGTAATATATTTTAGTTTTGAAGCATTTTGTACAGTTTTCTTGTAGTGTGACGTGTGAGAAACCTGTCTCGAGGCTTGTTTACATTCTCCAGCCTTGATGTTAGCCTGCTAGTTAAAACATTCCGTTCCTGGCACTTTGCGTGTGTTCATAAAACTGTGATAAAACTGTTACGTATGTTAATAACGATACGACTGATGTAAATTGTGATCCCCGCTCCCAGGAACTGTGTATTGTAGGTTACTATAATGTCATGTTAACGTAATACAACAAGTTCACTAGCTACCAGGCTAATGACTTTCGGACTTCTCCCGTAGTGAAATAGATTCACACCTACTTCATCTGCCTTGAAATGGGTCGCCTTTGTGGCAGTTCTGTTTGATTTCGCAGAAACTCAAAGGGCAGTGTGACGAATTTTAAGTCAGATAAGTTATTCACGTTTCCCCACGTCAACACTTCAAATTTTCATATACATTTTCTTCTTTCTTCGCTACCAGCCTGGTTTAACAGCATCCCGTCGAGATGACGCACTGGTTTCATCGAAATCCCCTTAAAGCCACGGCAAATGTCTCTTTTAATTTGTATGGCATCGCTGCAAGTCCCGCAGCAAACAAAATATGCAAGTAAGTATCCCTCGTCCCATTTACAAACCCATCCCATCTGTATCCTCACCACAACACAGTGCCCTGGGTGTAATTGACTATGATAGTCTATTATAGGCCTATATAAAAAGGAACTCCAAAAGAAAGTTTAGTGATGAACTTAAATTAAATCAAGTGGTTAAGTTAGTTAAGTTAAGTTTTCTCTTGTTAAGTTAAGTTTTCTTAAGTTTTCTTGCGAAAGTGTGTGAGTGTATACTGTGTGTAGCCTACTCTAGCCTAAGCTGCCTGGGTCAATTAAAGCTACTTGACTTGAAGAGTTGCACCTGCTCAGTTATAGTCTGTCCTCATGTCGTGTTTTTTTTTTAAAAACAATCTGTAATACATCTTACACTTGTCTAGTTTGTCATGATGAATTACAAAGTGCATGTTATGAACTGGACATTTGGCAGAATTGGCCGCAAAGTCAATGAGTGTAACTTAATCTCAGTAGCATAATAGAGAAGTGAATACTTTATGGATCCAACGGAGATTGACTCTTTGGCTGCCAGCTATTTTCTCTAATCAAAGAGCCGGATACCAATACTTTTTTAGCATTTTGAGAGTTTTTTTTTCAAGACCTGCAGACAAAGCTCTGGATGCCACCACCTACAACATCAGTTCTTGTATGTGTAGAAACCTGACATTTTTACACAAAGTTGTAGAGATGATGCAATTAATTGTATGATGGCTATAATAATTGTATAGCTGTATAATACCTCCATATTGTCTTGATTGTGTTTCTATCAGTGACCTGAGAACAAGCAGGGCAAGACTGCTGGAGATGTTCACAGATGTCACATGCACTCCAGAGATAATGAAGAACGCCACCGACTCTTACTTTTCTGTCTTGCAAGGTGCCCTTTTATTTCCGTTAGAGTGTGTGTGTGTGTGTGTGTGTGTGTGTGTGTGTGTGTGTGTGTGTGTGTGTGTGTGTGTGTGTGTGTGTGTGTGTGTGTGTGTGTGGTGTGCATGCATATGTGCACTGCTACACAATAGCTATCTATCTATAATCAAAACGTTGCTCCAAATAAATTAAGTCTTTTGCAAGCAGTGTGCAGATCCTTTCCCGCTCCTACTGCTACACAATAGCACCACCTCACCATCTTGTTTGTAGGCTGGCTTTGCTAAGAGCTCTTGTCTAGTCTTGTCTTGTGTTGTCTGTGCTAATGCCTTGTTTTTGTGCTTTGATGCTGATCAATGGCTGGCAATGACGCAGGGTTCATTGCTTCTCTGGATGGCACCACCCAAGAGAACAAACTGCGCTTCATTCAGAACTTCAAGTGGACTGATACTTTACAAGGCAACGCTGCAAGGTAAAAAAAATAAAAAAATGCCATTATCAACGAAAGGGCGTCATCAGTTTTTGGAATCCTGTCCAGACAGCATATAATATATACTAACCACACAGAACTACTTTATTCATAAATAATTAAGTAACACCCCCCCCCCCCAAATTCCCTAATAAAAACAGCCTCATAACATCAGCATTTTAGCATCCAAATCATATAACACAATGCTACTCCTATTAACCATTGCAAATATTTTTGCGTTTAACATCCTGTGCACAATGTGTAATAATACGCTTGTAACCATCAATATTTCGTTTAATGTGTTTAGTTTAGTGTAATGTGTAAGAGAGGCTTTGTCAGTTCCAGGTTTAGATATAAACTCCAGATGCTGTGTTCAGCCTTTTGGCGTGTCCCAACCCTGGGAGCCAGGCTGGTATAACGATATTTCCCAAATATGTTACTGCCTATTCTCATAGATGTCATAGCCTTGTCACTATTGATGACTGCAATGTGCCAGCTTAAGATGGTGGTGATCTGACTTCAGCCCATAGAGGTAAAATATTAGACTAGAGGTGACACTGCAATTAGTGACAGCGCTGGAGAACAGCAAGTGCAAGCCTCCTAAACAACAAGCCTCCATCTTCTGTAGGTAGGTAAGGTAGACCTGTGCTCATCAGTCAATGCAAATCAAAGGAGAGCACATTTCAACTATTTCCCTTTTATAGTGTATCGGTGGAAAAAAATACATTATTAAGCCATTTCTTGACAGAGGTGAGCCCCCTTCTCCATTCATTAACATTGCTCAGATCTACCTACAAAAAAATGGCTGCCAGGATTTCCAGGGGGCAGGGTCACCTCTAGTCTAATGTTCTACCTCTATGCTAGAGCTTCATTCATTCAATACAAGGGAATGGTCAAAACGTGGTATCTGGTGTTCATGTCAAGTCAAATGTACTTCATTGTCTAAAATCTATGTAATAGGGTTAGCACAGAAGTCTGAAATAGCATTTGGCCAGTCGCCAGTGTGCAGTTAAACTAAACATACTGAATAAATAAGACATTGACAATAATCACACACACACACACACACACACACACACACACACACACACACACACACACACACACACACACACACACACACACACACTCACACACACAATGTGCAGTAAAAATGTCAATGATTCCCAGTTATAACTGATGCCATTTCCATGTTATGCAGTGCCCAGCAGGATGCAGTGTTTGAACTGGTCTCCATGGGCTTCAACGTTGCTCTCTGGCACACCAAGTACGCGTCCAGACTGGCGGGCAAAGAGAAGTAAGTGATGACTGTTCCTAGCAAAGACACTCCAGTAACACCAGTTACACAACAGTCATGTACAAAAGTATTGTTTTAATTGTGGTGTGTGACATTTTGTGTTTGGCAGTGTCACTGAGGATGAAGCGAAAGTGGTTCACAAGAGTCTAAAGATAGCTGCTGGAATTTTCAAGCATCTAAAGGTATTTTGGTAGCACAGACTAATTCACAAGCATGTTTAGCAAAAACACTAAACAATACAGTGGATTGTTTTGTATGTCTATTAATGCAAATCTAAGAGATGGCAATTGAAATGGATTGAACTTCCACAAACCATTTTCCTGCTAAACTCACTTGCAGACAGCTGAGATATGCCATGTAAGGCTCTTTGTATACAGCTGAATTTCATAGTCTAGGAACTAATTAATCCATAGGATGCCCACATCCCTCGGCTCATCACCCCAGCAGAGAAAGGGCGGGACCTGGAACCCAGAGTGATTGACGCCTACATTGTCCAGTGCCAGGCCGAGGCCCAGGAAGGTACTGCTGCATCTCACTATTAGTAATAGCAAACCTTTTTTATCCCAAGGGTTGACGTTAAGCATACTGTCCATAATGCATACTTATTCCTTGCAGGATTATTTGTTAGCAATTATTAAAGGTGCACCGTGTAATATTTTTAGTTGATTATTTCCAGACTTCATGCTGCCCATTCAGAAATGTTACCTTTTCCACGAATACTTACCACCACCATCAAATTCTAAGTACTCATTATGAATGGAAAAATTGAACTTTTCATGCATGAAAAATGGTATTGTACTTTGGTCATACTAGTAAATATGAGTTAATTACTTAGTAAATATTCATGAAAAGATCACATTTTTCAATGATCACAGTTTCAATGAGTAGCATACCTACTCTGGCCACAATCTTACACAGTGCACATTTAAGAGTAATTGAAGTTATTTGTTTAGGCTCTTGCTTTGTCTTGAATTTATTGATTGGGTATACTAAAATAATGTTCTGGTAAATGGTTGTGTTATTTCCAGTTGTTACATGACTCTATTTTTTTTCGTTCCCTTTGCAGTAACTATTGCCAGAGCCATTGAACTCAAACACAATGCCAATCTCATCGCTGCACTGGCCTTTGAGACGGCTAACTTCTACCAGAAGGCTGGTGAGGCTTACATTTGGCTTTACTTTTGTCAATGCAGGTTATGTTTCCAGGAGGGTTTAGTTTCTGATGGTTGGTTAGTTAGAAAGTGATTGTCTCCTGATTGTTCCAAAAAAGAAAGAAAGAAAAGGTATTCATGATTATTTTTGTTGTTGTTTTATTTTGGTATATAGGGCTATATATTTGGGATATATTTGCTTTATATCCTATTTGGGATATATAGGATTTGTATTGACTTAATTCATTGATATTGTCTTTACTTGTATTGATTTTATCCAGAAGAGGAACAAGTAACAGGAGAAGGGTTGATAATCACATTGTTATACCATTTGTAGTATACCTGTATGTGTTAATACTTTGAGCTTGTTTGCCGTCGTCATAGGACTAAAGTATTTTTTTACAAGAACCAACATGTAGTTTAAAATGCTATTCAAATTGCGTTGGTGGTTTAGTTATGATATTATTAACATGTCATTTCAATGTTACTGTTCGCTAGACCACACGCTGAACACTCTGGACCCAGACTACAGCAGCAAATGGAGGAAATATCTTCAGCTCAAACAGCTCTTCTACATGGCCTATGTGAGTGTTTGATTATTATGTCATTGATGTACAGCAGTGATTCTCAAAGTGTGGTCCGGGGACCACTGGTGGTCCGCAACAGAGCTCAGGTGGTCCGCAAGAGGAATTCTACTTTTCCAAGACAAGCTACCTGTAGCAGTAGGCTATATTTGTAAAGTAATTACAAACCTAAATGAGCTGTCAAATTAGCACCCGTCAACTGTCAATTCAGTTGACAGGTGGTCCACGAGCATTTTGGAGGGGACCGAGTGGTCCTCAGTAGGGCTTGACACTGGCACCAGCCAACCGGCCAAATGCTGGTAAAACTTGGCTGTGGCTAGTAATGCTTTCATTGTCACTAGCCAATTTGGCTGGCAGCTTATTCCTTGGTGTGACATACGCATCATAGTCTATATTCTATTGTTCGCCCCGTCTGTATCAATTGTTTGCATTTAAATTCCTAAAAAATATTTGCTTGATATACCTCCATGTAGAAAGCTTATACACTCATCTTGCTTTAGCGCCTCATCTTCTGAGGTTAGACGTACACTATGATGATATTTTTTTTTCTAACGATATAAAATTGGTGGCTAGTGGCAAACCTGAATGGCTAGTCACTCCTAGCCACAGAGGCCGGTGGATAAAAAAGTTAATGTCAAGCCCTGGTCCTCGGTCTGAAAAGGTTTGAGAAACACTGATGTACAGTGATGGGCAAAATGGATTCATTAGTTACAATCAGGGCTATACATTAACCGTTTTCATCACTAGCCATATAATGGATGTTAAATCTTACTAACCACACATGTACATGTGGAGAAGGTTAAGAGTTATGAATTCCTAGGAGTCAACATCAAGGAAGATCTAAGCTGGTCTCATCATATCAATTGCATCACTAAGATGGCTAGACAACGACTGTTTTTTCTGAGGCGGCTACACAGATATGGAATGGAGAGTAGGATACTGGCCAACTTCTATTGCTGTGCAATAGAAAGTATCTTAACTGGTAATTTCACAGCCTGTTATGGTAATACCACTGCCCAAGATAGAAGAGCCCTCCAGCGAGTCATCAAATCTGCTCAACGGGTAAGCAAAACTGAACTACCCAACATCCAGTATCTTTACAATCAACGGTGTCTAATGAAGGGCAAACGCATGATGGCAAATCAGCACCACCTAAGATACACACAATTTACCCTACTACCATCTGCCCGCAGATACAGGGGCATAAGCACCCACACCAGCTGACTAAGGGACAGCTTCTTTCCACAATCCATCAGGCTGTTGAACTCCAACCCACCATAGGAAGAAATCCACTCTTTCACTCATCATATCTCCCCTTTTCTCCAAACTGCCTTTTTTAAATGCAGCTATTAAAACGTTTTAATATATTTTTTTCCTTACTTCTAATTTTGCCTTTTAACCTTTTTTTTTTGGACTCTACGAGAAGGCAAGCTTTTCATTGTGTATATGATTCATATATATACACACTACAATAAAATATCTTATATCTTGTACATTATCAGTCAAAGTGACTAATAAAAGTTCCCTTTTCTACCAGCCAAACAGAATTTTCATCAGCATTTGGGCGGTTGGCAAGTGTTAATTTAGAGCCCTGGTTACAATCCAGTGCCACACATTCCCAATGACTTGGTTTTATCTGTCCAATTCAGCCTAGTGATGGGCTGGTTGAATGATCACCTGGTTGAATTGAATAGGTCATTTGAAATATGTGGCCTTACATTGTAACTAATTAAACAATTCTGCCCATCACTGTTGGTGCGGTGTTGTAATCAACATTATCAGTGTTTCAGTTCAGTAGTATGTTTGTCTATCTGCATGTCAGTTTAAGTAATAATAATAATAATAATAATAATAATTGTATTTGTATAGCACTGTGTCATACAAGGCATGTAACTCAAAGTGCTTAACAAATGGGAGAAAAAAAACATTGTTAGAGATAGATTTAAAAGGAGAGGTATAGAGGAGAGGCAGAAAAAGCAGGAAGGCAGAGGAAGAAGAGATAGACAGAGAATGTAGAGTCATAAGGTCAACGTAGGATAGGACCAGGATTCTTAGATGTGTAAGGTCCATAGTGGCTGGGCCTATCATAAGTCATAGATAGTCACACAGAGATTGGGCGCTCAGGTGCGGCCCCTGGTGGCATCAGGGGTGAGGAAAAACTCCCTTTTGCTTGATTCATAGTTTGTAAGGGGGAAAAAAGCTCAGTGAAGTCTGAGAAAAAAAAAAGACCCCCTATAGTCAGGAAGAAACCTCAGGCAGAGACCAGCGGCCACCTAGGGGAGCCCCCTGCCAGGGCTGGTTGCGAGTAGTAAGGGCGCCTTGGCAGCTGGGACACTATGACGCCTTTGCAGCTAGGAGTTGGCAAGGATGAAGAGGTGGGTCTTCAGCTGCTTCTTGAAGGAGTCGACGGAGGTGGCTGATCGGATCTCGATGGGGAGGGCGTTCCATCTCTTGGGCGCATAGCAGGCAAATGCGGCGTCGCCGATCTTCTTCTGCGGGGGGGTGGGGGTCCTTAGCAGTGGTTAAACCTGTCTGACACTTTTATGCTTTGAATTGTGTTCCCTTTGAACCTTTTCAACATTCTGTTACACCTTCCAGGCATGTAAATGTAAAACGGCCAACACTATTGACCCGTACAGAATCCATGTCATCCCTGGATGCGTGCGCATTGTTGATTCAAACATACCTGAGAGGTTTTAAGAGTATTACGAGAGAGAGACTCCACTCTTCCGGGTGGTACTGCACTACACGAACAGACAGTGCAGAGCAGACCCTAAAGAGAGAAGACCTGCCGTCCTGAAGCTTGTACGTTGATAAAAAATAGAGATCCTAAAAGTACACTTGTTACGATATTTGGAGATGGAAGAGGCTGTTCCAGAAGCATAGGAGATGGTTGTTGTTGCTTTGTTATTAAACTACTGACTGGACTGAAGACGTCATCAGGAATGTCCGTGTCTGTGGTGCCCACTGCATATCTGAAGTTGTCGTGACCATCTGTTTTCTTATTTCGGAATTAACACCTGGGTAGTTTCTGTACAAATGAACACTGCATGGTCGATTCTGCTCCAACGATGCGCACCCAGCCAAAGTACGTCATATCTCTTTGTCTGTAAATAGAGGAGTAACATGGGTCCTTTTGGGTTGATATTCAACCCAAAAGGACCCATGTTACTCCTCTATTTATTGAGTTGCACTGGCTACCGATCGCCGCCCGGATCAAGCACAAGGCATTGACCCTTACCTACAAAACCATCACAGGAACAGCCCCAGCTTATCTGAAGGACCTACTAACGCCTTGTTACTGGAAGGGAACTGCGCTCATCCAGCTCAAGCCGTCTGGCTCTGCCATCCAGTCGCTCTAGGTACTCCCAGTCAAGATTGTTCTCCGTTGTACCCAAGTGGTGGAACGGTCTCCCAGAGGCAGCAAGACTAAGCACATTTCTTGCAGCCTTCAAGAAAAAACTGAAGACCTTCCTCTTTCGAGAGTATCTACTAGACTAATGCTTGAGCTGGCCTAGCCCCAGGGCAGAGTCTTGACATGATGTTTAGTTTAGTGTGTGTGTGTTGTGTGTGTACTCGTTATTTACTCTTTATTTACTCTTTAAAAAAACACAAAAAAACTAACCCCTCTTTGCAACTGCACTTGTTGTTCTGTATATATCCTGTGCACTTTGTATTTGCTTGTGATGTTGGCTTGATTATGTCCTCTTTTGAAAGTCGCTTTGGTTATAAAGCTTCTGTCAAATGCAATGTAATGTAACATGTTTACAAACAGTAAAGGGGTCTATTATGTAGCTCACTACATGTATTTTATTTTTCTAAGATGTAAATACATACTCTTGTGTGTTGTGACAGGCATATTGCTACCATGGGCAAACCCTACTGGCCAGCGACAAATGTGGAGAAGCAATACGGTCCCTACAGGAGGCAGAAAAATGTGAGTGTCTCCCACACACACCGATGAGCTAGTGAGAAAAAAGACTTTGTACACTGTACACGGCATGTTATTTCCTATTAACCCATTGATGCCTGATGTTGCGTTGTGCAACATTGGCCCTGGCGCCTGGCACATGAGATTTGAGACAACTTTATTAAAAATCTCTGTTTGTTTGAGATGAATGAACACATTCTAATGAAAGATGAGGGTCTTACTGTTGAAATGCAACCCAGTGACTATTTTTATGTGCTTCAAAAGCTAATGATATTTAGGTTTTTACAGGCTGAGGGCAGGTTTTCTTAAAAAGTGCTCAGGCATTCAGCACCCGTTTTTGCAGGTCCCTTAGGCGTCAATGGGTTAAACAGAGGGGGTAAAAATGCCACTATGGCAATTAAGTATTTTGAGAGATATTAAGAACTTGGTTGTCTCTCCAGGTAGCAAGTCATGACGCCTGAAATGAAGAGGTCCTGTGACGCTTTTACACTGAAAGACAAAACCAAGAGGTTGTTCTTTACAGGTACCAAACAGGGTTGAAGAAGATTCGTGTCTCACTCAAACTCCGGAAAGGTGGCCTGTTCCTCTAAAATCCTTATGAATTTAACACTAATGTACTGTACGTAGCTCAACCCCAACATTGACTTTTTATCCTATTGGAAAGAAATCATGAAAAAAAACACCACACACACACAGAATATTATGCGCCAACTTCAACATTGGAGGGTCACAATTATAGAATTTTGAAACGCACATACTCGAAAAAGGCACAGACAGATGGAAGACATTGATCAGCGTTTTCATTATTGGGGTGTCTTTGCCCCTCCCACTTCATCTTTGGGGGAGCCAAAAGGTTCATGACCCCCCCCACCCCATTTCGCACCTACAGTGCCCTCCATAATTATTGGCACCCCTGGTTGAGATGTGTTTTTTAGCTTCCAATTATTTTATTTTTTTTCTAAATAATATGGGACCTTAATGGAAAAAAAGAGAAAAATCCAACCTTCAATACAAGTGCATTTATTCAGTGGGGAAAAAATCCCACATAAAGAAATAATTATTTGACATCAAATAATGTGTGTCACAATTATTAGCACCCCTGGTGTTGATATTTTGTACAACCCCCTTTTGCCAACAAAACAGCACCTAATCTTATCCTATAATGTTTCACAAGATGGGAAAAGACAGAAAGAGGGATCTTCAGCCATTCCTCTTTGCAGAATCTCTCTAAATCATCCAGAGACCTGGGTCCTCTCCTCTGTACTCTCCTCTTCAGCTCACCCCACAGGTTCTCAATTGGGGTTGAGGTCAGGGGACTGAGATGGCCATGGGAGGAGCTTGATTTTGTGTCTGGTGAACCATTTCTGTGTAGATTTGGCCATATGTTTAGGGTCATTGTCTTGCTGAAAGACCCAGTGACGACCCAGCTTCAGCTTTCGGGCAGAGGGCAACAGATTTTGATTTAAAATGTCCTGGTATTTCAAAGTATTCATGATGCCATGCACCCTAACAAGGTTCCCAGGGCCTTTGGAAGCGAAACAGCCCCACAGCATCACTGACCCACCCCCATACTTCACAGTGGGTATGAGGTGCTTTTCAGCATGCGCATCTTTCGTGGTACGCCAGACCCACTTAGAGTGTTTGTTGCCAAAGAGCTCAATCTTGGTCTCATCTGACCAAAGCACCAGTTGAAGCCCCAATACCGCTTGGCGAACTCCAGACGCTTGCGTTTATGATTGTGAGTGAGGAAAGGTTTTCTCCGTGCATGCCTCCCAAACAGCTTGTTGGCGTGTAGACAGCGCCTGATGGTTGATTTGGAGACTTTGTGACCCCAGGATGCTACCATTTGGTGTAATTCTGTAACAGTGAGCTTTGGAGATCTTTTGATTTCTCTTACCATCCTCCTCACTGTGCGTGGTGGCAAAATAAACTTGGGTCCTCGTCCAGGCTTGTTTACCACTGTTCCAGTTGTTTTGAACTTCTTAATTATTCCTCTCACAGTGGATATGGGCAGCTGCAGTTGAGTGGCAATCTTCTTGTAGCCTCTGCCTGACCTGTGAAGGTCGACGCACATCTGCCTCACTTGTATGCTGTGTTCCTTTGTCTTTCCCATGTTTAAGAGTGGATAAGAGAAATGGCCTCGGTGTCACGTCATATTTATACCCCAGGGAAACAGGAAGTGATGAATTACTAATTAAATGTTCCTACATACTCTGGTAAACTTTGTAAACTACTGTAGAAATGACAGAAATGCTTCAATTATATTTATTTCCTGGGAATTGTTAAAGGAGAATTCCGGCCAGTTTGGATTAATATCCCATCTTGGGTGGACCGAGGGAAAGGGATGAAAGGCAAAACCGCGAGAAATGTTCATGCCTGCTGCGCAAAGTTGTTCAATTGCGCTGTTTTCGGTTAAAACCTGACCCTTCGGGCACGTAATTGACCTGTTTTAAAGCTCCTAGCGTGCATTAAAACCCTTTTGAACGCTTTGGCCGTGGTGTGTGGGTCCATACAAGTCGATCTAGTGGTTCACATTTCCATTAGGAAGCATAGGTACGATACAACAGGAGTTTTCGAAAGTGGCGCACCTACCTCTTTGAGCTTCCGCCTTCCAACTACGTCCGCAAAATGGTTCGCCAAAGTGATACTTCATAGTAATCCATTTTATTTTTGTCCACCAAAGACGAGCCACAAGAAACATATTCACATGTTTTCATGCCCTGAGTTGTTATTGTCGCGCAGATACACTTCTCTGTCACTGAACGCAGTGTAGTGACGTCACGGTGTCACATGACTCCTGGAAGGAACGCCATTCGCTCTTCCAGTTATTATACATAAGCGAGAAAGAGAGGCGCTGTCGTAATATACTGTTTGATATTTTGAGATGGATCCTCCGTTGGGGGTAGTTCAATTGAAGAGTTTGGTGGCCATGGTTATCTTTTTCGAACCAGAATATTTGTTACAGATAAAGAATTATTCCTTCCAGGAGTCATGTGACACCGTGACGTCACTACACTGCGTTCAGTGACAGAGAAGTGTATCTGCGCGACAATAACAACTCAGGGCATGAAAACATGTGAATATGTTTCTTGTGGCTCGTCTTTGGTGGACAAAAATAAAATGGATTACTATGAAGTATCACTAAGGCGGAAGCTCAAAGAGGTAGGTGCGCCACTTTCGAAAACTCCTGTTGTATCGTACCTATGCTTCCTAATGGAAATGTGAACCACTAGATCGACTTGTATGGACCCACACACCACGGCCAAAGCGTTCAAAAGGGTTTTAATGCACGCTAGGAGCTTTAAAACAGGTCAATTACGTGCCCGAAGGGTCAGGTTTTAACCGAAAACAGCGCAATTGAACAACTTTGCGCAGCAGGCATGAAAATTTCTCGCGGTTTTGCCTTTCATCCCTTTCCCTCGGTCCACCCAAGATGGGATATTAATCCAAACTGGCCGGAATTCTCCTTTAAGGGTGCCAATAATTGTGGAACAGGTGATTTAATGAAAAATAATTATTTTTTAGTCAGGGATTTTTTTTATTTTCTTACAATTCATTTGAGTTGAAGGCTACATTTTCCTACAATTTTCAGTGTGATAGTATTCTTCTGCAATAAACACTGAATTTATTTTAAGGCTTTTAACACATCTCAACCAGGGGTGCCAATAATTATGGAGGGCACTGTATGTGAACACAACCTGTGTCATGTGATGTACACCTCTGTTGTGTCTCATAGGCTATTCGAGGGCCGAGGGCATGTGTAAAGAGTACCGCCAGACCAAGGGCCCAGGCTCCACGGCCAAGCCCTCCGAGCAGCTCTTCTTCCTCAAGCTGGGAGGCCTCATCAAGAACACCCTGGAGAAGTGCCAGAGGGAGAACGGCTTCATGTGAGTTCCAAACTATGGCTGCATTCAAATTCTGTTCTGCCCTACAAAGGAAAAGTGCAGTAACTACGCAAACACTGAAACTGAGAAAAATGCCTTCAGAACCATGGTATTAGGTTGGATAATGTACGTAGTTAGGGTACGGCAAAATTGGCATATTAGTGTCTGAATAAATGGGACCGTAAGGCTTTGTCACAAGGTAACGGAGGTGTAATGAATACATTTTCAGTCTAAACTCAGTTTTGACCAAATATGTAGTTACTGCACTTTGTAGGGCAGTATAGTATGCACCGTTTCCTTACCTGTAGCTCTAGCTAACACTCTGCGTCCTGACCAGTAGCTTCTATGTAGAAAGCCAGCCACTAGTAAGCACTAAATTATACAATAGTAAGCACATACTACAGCACTGCCATTTACATGACCTTTCAACCGGATTGCTCGCTCCAATTCCCGTCCCAATGACTATACAGTTGTGACTTCTCGTTGACTTCTGGATAGTGAAGTAACCATTGTTTTCCTATTGCAAATATGTCTGGATTCAGACAGTCATCCAAGTACCCCTGGTTGACAGCCTACTAGGGTGTATTACGAAGGAGCATTAGGATCAATAGGAGAAATATATTTTGGCATTAGAAGGTATTGGGGACTTTCTGATCTTTTTTAGGGGCTTTTCCATGCCTTTATTAGATACAGTATGAGATGGCGAGTGGGAGAGGGAGATGGGTGAGGATCGGGAAATGCAGCTCATTTCATGTTTTTATGTGCTTCAGAAGCTGCAATACGTATTTAGGTTTTCATAGGCTGAGGGCACCTTTTCCCAAAAAGGGCTTAAAGGCTTTCAACAGGCGTTTTTTTGCAGGTGCCTTATGCTAAAATTGATTTTTAAAAAACCATAGCGTCAAGATAACACAATAACGCTTGAGATCTTATTTCCACGGTTCATCTTTGCCTTGACTTTTCCTCAGCTATTTCCACAAGGTACCAGCTGAGGCGCCCTCGCTGGAACTGAAGGCCAGCTACGGCCTGGCGGAGCCAGTGGCCTTCGAGCTACCCCCCGTCAGCGACCTGTGCACGCCTGAGATCTACGCCACCTTCGACCTCACCAAGGGAGCCAAGGACGACAAGGTACCTACAGACTAGTAGCCTCCTGCTGCTGTGATTGGACAAGAGCAATAACTGCAGTAGCGGTTAGATCCTACTTTTTACTGTCCTGCTGCAGGATGCTGTGTGTAGGGCAACTAGGGTGACCAGCCGTCCCGCGTAGCGCGTGCGCGTACAGCGTTTCAAGCCCAAATCATACGTCCCGCGAATTGACAGTTTGTCCCGCATAATCAAGTGTGCTCGAAGAGGAAGAAAAAAAGTCTCTCTATCCCTGAAACATAGGCAGTCACACAGGGGTTCCAAGACCCACCTGCATCAAAGCAAGTCAGAGGTGGGATATAACTTCGTTCCATGCTACTTTTTAACACCTTGTCCATAGCAGCAAACTGACCGATTCTTCCTTATGCGTTCTATATTATGAAAGCTAACCACGAGTAGCGGCAGTTCTTAATACCGATGAGACGCGCACATCGCAACGCAAGGGAATTTAGGCTGACTTTTTGTCCAGTTGGGAGAGTCCAACAACACTGTGCCACCTTGGATCAATGTGAAAACAGACACTAGTTTATGACTTTTTCAACAGAATTCATCAGTGAAGCAGGAATTATGTTATCTATGCCTAATTATTATTATTGCTACATGTAAATGCAAGCTGTTTCCCCCTCACATGCCGTGATTCACAATACAGGACTAGATATTGTATTTCAACTACATGGTGCCACCCTGCATTCATTACAAAATCCCCTGGAATTTGTAACAGAATAAACATAATAGCAGGAATTGCAATGCCATCCAAGAATTGCTAGATCCAAATGTTGAAGTGTTTCCCCCAAATGCTGTGATGTTGTAGATTGTTATTATTGTAAAATGTAGCCTACAGGTCCTTAAAGGTGTACAAAGTGGGCTATTATGGGTCCTCATAAGCTACAAATTTGGCACAACTGCACAGATGCACAATGGGTCTTTTCAAGAGATTGAAATTATGTTCACTTATTGTATCACATGGAGGTCTACTGACAATGTAGGTTGTCTAAATGTGTTGCCTATTAGCCTAGGCCTATTGATTGATATATTTATTAGGGATGTGGGGTTTAAGTACTGATTACATTTGATAGGCTACTTAATATTTGCAGCATTTAGAAGGAAAAAACTGCACATTGGTTGCACAATATTATAATGTCCATATGCGCAATGTTTAGGTTAATAGGCCTACCTGTTACCTATCCATGCCTTGTGGCATATAAAGCCCAAGATTTAGGGGGATAGGCCTACATCACTTTGATATATATATATATATATATATATATATATATATATATATATATATATATATATATACAGTTAGGGCCATAAATATTTGGACATTTGCACAATTTTCATCTTTTTGGTGCTGTACACCATCCCAATGGATTTGAAATGAAACAAACGAGATATACATTAACAGCAGACTTTCAGCTTTAATATGGGGGTGTTTGCGTCCAAATCGAGTGAACTGTGAAGGAATTATGACATTTTCTATCAGTGCCACCCCATTTTTAAGGGACCAAAAGTAATTGGACAGTCTAGTATTTATACATCAAACTTTCATTTTTTAATTTTTTGGTTGCAAATACTTTCCAGTCAGCTACAGCCTGTAATTTGCAAACCATAGACATCAATAGACACTTGGCTTTATCTCTGGTGATGCTATGGTGAGCTCTCTATTGCAACAGTCTTCAGTTCCTGCTTATTCTTAGGGTATTTTCCCTTCAGTTTTGCCTCCAGCAAGTGAAATGCTTGCTCAACCGTACTCAGGTGAGGTGATTGACTGGGCCATTGAATAATATTCCACTTTTTGGGGGTAGAAATGGCTTAGTGGCTTTCAGATGAAGCTTTGGGTCATTGTCCATCTGCACTGTGAAGCATTGTCCAATGAGTTCAGAACCATTAGGTTTAATATGACATGATAATATAGCCTGAAAATCTTCAGAATTCATCCTGTGGCTTTTGTCTGTAGTCCTCATCATCAATAAATATAAGGGGAAAATAGTATTGACAGATATGCATGCCCACACCATGACACTACCACCACCATGATTCACTGATTGGGTGGTATGCTTTGAATCATGAGCAGTTCCTTCCCTTCTCTATACTCCTTTCTTCCCATTACCCTTGTACAAGATGATTTTTGTCTCCTCTGTCCATAGGATGTAGCTCAAGACCTATACAGTCTTTTTAAGACGTTGTTTGGCAAAGCCAAATCTGGTATTGCTATTTCTGATGCAATCAATAATTGACATATTTTAGTAAACCCTCTGTATTTCCTACGGTGAAGTGTTCCTCCATGTTCTTGATCTTTTTCTTGATTGTTGCATTGGACATGTATCCACCGTTCACCTGGACACTTTTCTACATCTGTCCAACTGTTTGGAGATGGGTTTTTGTTCACCAGATACAGAATATTGTCTGTCATCCACAGCATTTGTCTTCCATGTCTGCCAGGTAATTTGGTGTTGCTCTGGTATTTATTTTTTTCCAACATTCTGAACTCTTGAATTAGTCATATTCAATGTTTCCCCATCTCTCAAATGGGTTTGTTTTGATTTTTTTCAACCTTATGATGGCTTGCATCACTGATGGTGACAGGTGGACTTTGGATCTCATGGATATTCCGTAAAAATATATGGAAATGCAAATGGAATACTTCAAAAGAACTCTAAGACCTTGTATTTACATCGTGGTGATGGTGCAGTAAGGGAATAACACACATCTGACTGGAGAACAGAAGCCTACTGTCAAATTAATTTTGATCCCTTGAAAAGTGGGCAACACAGACAAAAAACGTTGCTATTTCATTCCTGTTTATGCGATATGGATTTTAACACCCTCACATTAACGCTGAGAGTCTACAGTTAATGCACAGCTCGTTTGTTTTATTTCAAATCCATTGTGGTGGGGTATAGGGTGGAAAAGGATGATGATTGTGTTGCTGTCCAAATATTTCTGGCCCTAACTGTATATGGTGGTATGAAAGGCAAATGTTGGGAGGGGGGTGTGTGTGCGTCCTTTCAATATCGAGTGTCATTTGCCATGTTTTTTTTTTCAAAGAAAATCATTCCTGTGTTTCATCTACTACATGTTGACAGACAGTAACTAACCATGTGCTGTTGTTTGTTTGTCCGTGTTTCGCTGGGCAGGCCAAGGCAAAGCAGCAGGACGAAGAGGTGAAGCCCCTGAAGGAGCCGGACCTGAAGCCCCAGAAGGACACGGGATGCAGCATCTCCTAAATACACACACAGACACACCCACACCCACCCAGCAGACAGTGGAGGTCATCTACCACCCCCCTCTTACACACTACTAGTATAAACCACAGTACAGTACAGCGCTCCACGTACCTGCAGATTAAAAAACTGCACAGTGAAGGAAGCCTCTCTCTCGCTTTTAAGTTTTGACTTTCGACTACAGCAGACAACAGAGTTGAAAAGTTTGTGTTTGCTGGTTTGAGTTGTTCGATTTGAAGATCTGCCCCAGACTCATTAATGGGATATTACAAAAGGAGGAAAGTTTGACGTTTGATGGTTTTATTTTCGGGAAAAGGTTTATGTACAGTATGCTCTTTATATATATTTTTTCCACAGGGAAGAGTCATGGTGGTACACATAAACATCATTTGTCTGTGACGTGCTGATTCTGCATGACTCATGGTGAAGCATT
The DNA here is from genome assembly GCF_034702125.1 of Engraulis encrasicolus. NCBI lineage: Eukaryota > Metazoa > Chordata > Actinopteri > Clupeiformes > Engraulidae > Engraulis > Engraulis encrasicolus. Next base: position 590,344 of record NC_085874.1, on the reverse strand, counting down.
GTTTTTTTGTTTTTTTTTATTTGTAGTGGTTCATAATCAGTACTGTTTGAGGTGTTTTTTTCCTTGGTCTTCGTAGCTTTTAGTCATTTTTTTTATACATTATAGTCAAGCACGTAGTGTGCTTATTATTCCAATTGTGTTATTTTTTGGCAGACTGACCATTACCAGTACATTAACAGACACTGGGAATTACTGCAGAATATTTAAAGTAGTACTCATTGACTGTTCATGTGTACTGTACATTTTCTCTTGTAAAGCAAGAAAGTATGTTAAATGCAGTGACTACGTACTACTAGAAATTTAGTGGAACACCCCCCCTTCTCCTCTCCAACCATGTTCCATGTCTATCTCATTTGTGTACTTCTGATAGTGTTCATTTCTCTATGCTGCAGCCGGAGAACAAGGGCACTCTTGGTGTGTGTATGGTGGTTTTTTTTTGGGAGGGGACATGTTTTGCAGAATCCCAGCTGTTTCTCATCCCTGGGAGAAGCGGTATTGTGAATCTGATATGGCCATAAAGGCCTGTCAGAAAATGCCCCCCCCCACCTCACACACACACACACACCGGCTAGCCAGTGTGCTGAAAGTTGGATGCGAAGGCCAAATATGTCATCGTTTGGCACGCTGACTCCCCAATGCTGCCCCCAGCATGGCAACACACACACTGTGTGTTGATGCTCACTCGAACACACACACACACACACACACACACACACACACACACACACACACACACACACACACACACACACACTCCTCAAATTCATGATTTCATTTTGGCCACGACATGAGATCTGGTCATGATGTGGTTCTGGCCCAAAGGCTCCTCAGGCCCGCGTCGGGTCCGGTCCACTGAATGTCTCCTAATCCCATAACTCAAGTTATTATGAAAAGAGCTTTTTGGATCCATCCTCCACATCCAGCATCTCCAACAGCTCTTTCAGTTTGAAGGAATGATCAGCCGATACAAAAAAACAACTTGCTGCACACACTTTCTTGTTTTGTACATAGCTGTGAGAAGAAGACTCCCCACATTGAGTTTTCTGTTTCCGCCTTTGCTAGAACTTTTGATATTCTGACTGGTTTTAATGTTTTTCTGACCGTTATTGGGCCACTGCCTCTCAACTGTGTCATTAGTTGGCTTCCGATCACTGTGTCTGAACCCTCAGCTCTTATCCCTGTATATAAAAATATAACAAACCAACAAAAAAATACAATAACCATGTGACCATGTTGTAAAATCGCAGTAGTTTTGTGAAGAGTTTTTGCTTCAAAGCTTTTTGCACTTTACCCATTGTCTTACTAAAAGTGGCCTACATAAACTGAAAGACTTCAAGGTGTGTTATAAATAACCTTCTAGAACTGAATTGTTATTAACATCCTGTAGATAGCATTCTATTTTGTCTCCAGTTGTAAGTATTAAAAGAATTACTCCATTGCAATTTTATTTAGTGACTGTGTACCTGGATGAAATCACTCGCATCAATAATGATATGCTCCATTGTATAATGTGTACTTATATATGAACGTTAACCCAAAATCATTGTTATTGTATTTATCTGTTCACATAATGAACATGCACTTCACTGAAAATTAAAACAATCCCTATAGACACATTGGTTCCATTTTATTTTCTTTTTTTCCCAGGACTAAAAGTAAGCAATAGCGTGGTGTTCCATGACAAAATGAGACCCAAAATACGACAAGAAATAGACATTTATAGGAATTTACTCTGATTCAACAAGAATTCCTGATGTGTGAAGCAACTGATAAATCAACATCTTGTAGAAAACTGTAACATACACTGTGCTCTGTATATTTGCTTGTATGCCTGGCCCTCGGCAGTCATACATCGACTGATTGTGTCCTATGTCAAATCAACTGTCTGAACAACCCGAAATACACACTGATATTGTATCAGTATAAGATATTTACGTGTTGAAAGTGCCCCTTATTACTGCATTCTGTACAGCAGAGCCCTGGGAGTAATCCAAGAACCTGGTTAGATTAACCTTGAGGTAGTGGTAAATCATCTAATAGAAGAGATGGAGACCTTGCTTTATTGACTGAAGGATGCCTGCAGACTGTCTATTAGCAGGTTTACCACTTTCTGTCGGTTAACTCAGCCAAGTTCATTACTTAGCCATGTTCTTGTGATACTGCCATGGACCAGAATGAAAGTGAAAATAGTCATAAAATAACACAAAGCCAACACCAACTTCCTCATGCTTTAACAAGATTGATAACAGAAGCACAACCGTGTTATCAGACTGCTGAGCTGAGGCAGGACCTGGGTGTCCTGTTTGGCCGCTGTCAGTTCCTGGAGTGTAAGAGCAGTGACGTGACAAAATGTTTACCCTGTGCTGAGAAATACCACTCGCATTACTGTCTTTACCCTCTCGCCAAGCACATACCAAGACCAGGAACATGAACCACAACTTGACGTTAGTAAGTAAACATTTGATAAGGATTTCTTTCAAATTATACAGTTTCTATAGGTGCAACTGAATGGTGTAAGCATTTTGTTTGAATTATTCTGAGCTTGGGTTTGCTGTATCTTCAGGCAGTACAACGAGAGTCAGTGTCAAGTCACATGCTAGTATGACTGGATGAGACATATTCTCTAACAGGGTCACTAGGTCTTTGCTGTGTCAAACTCACAACTAATGTGAAACATTTTTCTGATCAGAATGGCATTCACCCTGTTTACAAAGCAGTGGATGTTAGGGCTATCGACAAAACTCAGGCACTGCAGTTACTACTTTTAAATGCCATTGGGGTTTTTTTTCTCCGGCAAGATAACAAGTCAAGATGCAAGTTGTTTCATGGAGCACTGACCTTTTGTCAGGATTGCACTGTGAAGGTGTAGGAAGTTAGAATTTATTTGTGAAGATTAGCTTGATTAGAATTGTCTAAAGATTACATTGTATAATCGCACAGGAAACATGTTTTGGCCAAGACAGCCCGTCTCTGGGTAGGAAGACTATTTACTTCTCCAATGGAGAAACTCTGGAGCCAAGTGACAGTGAGGAAGAGGAGGATGGAGGCTGCAATTATAAGGAGCCCTTCTCACAGTCTCGGGACACAGTGAGTTTCTGGCCTTCAGAGATAAATAGTCATTTTGTATTAACATTCAAGTGTCAAGGTAATTTATATTATAGACTCAATATTCATGTCTCTCTCTCTCTCTCTCTCTCTCTCTCTCTCTCTCTCTCTCTCTCTCTGAGTAATTTAGGCAAGCATGTCTTGGGGAGAATATTCTCGTTTCCTTGGGACAAATGTTGGCAAGAAGTCATTACAAAGTAAGACCCCTTCATCTATAATAATTGACAGAACTGATGTAATGCAATGTACATTTTGCACTGTTTATTCAACACGAGTAGAACCAATTTAAAGTAGCCTGATGCGCATCGACCAGCTTCTTCCATTAGTTACTGGAGTGAAATGAGACGGAGTGGAGGCACTAGGTGGCCTCAGCCTGGTTAAACTAGAGGAGTTTAATCTTTGACTCTCTAACAGTGTTTAATTAACATGGCTAACATGTAATGAGTGCAAATATACACTCACCGGCCACTACATTAGGGACACCTGTTACAACTGTTCATTGAGGCAAATTTCTGATCAGCCAATCACATGGTGGCAACTCGATGCATTTGTGCATGTAGACATGGCCGAGATGATCTGATAGAGTTCAAACCGAGCATTATAATGTGGAAAAAAGGTTATTTAAATGACTTTTAACATGGCATGGCTGTGGGTGCCGAAGGGCCTGATTTGAGAATGTCAGAAATGGCTGATCTACTGAGATATTCACGCACAACCATCTCTAGGGTTTACAAAGAATGGTACGAAAAAGAAAAAAAATGCAGTGAGCAGCGATTCTGTGGGCAAAAATGGCTTGTTGATGGTAGAGGTCAGAGGAGAATAGCCATACTGGTTTGAGTTGATACAAAGGCAACATTAAGTAAAAAAAAAACACTCATTACAACCGAGGTATGCATAAGAGAATCCCTGATTACACAGCACATCAAATGTTGAGGCAAATGGGCTATAGCTGCAGAAAACCACATTTGGTGCCACTCCTGACAGCTAAGAACACGAAAATGGGGCAACAATTTACACAGGCTCACCATAAACGGCACTAGAAGATCGGAAAAATGTTACCTGGTCTGATGAGTCTTGGTATCTACTGCAACACTCAGGTAGAATGGTCCGAATTTGGAATCAACAGCGTGAAAACAAGGGTAAACCCTGCTTTACATCAACATATCAGGCTGGTGATATAATGGCATAAGGACATTTTCTTAGCACAATTTGGGCCAAGTAGCACCAATTTATCTTTGTTGGAATGTCACAGCCTACCCGAGTTTTGTTGTAGGCAGTCCAGGCAGTTCTGAAGGCAAAAGGGGGTCCAACCCAGCATTAGAGAGGTGTTCCTAATGGAGTGGCCGGTGAGTGTACAGTATATACCTGTAAATGCAGGGCTCTAAATTAACACCAGCCAACCGGTCAAAATGAAAACAACATAAAAAAATGAATTTAGAGCCCTGTATGCATATATACAATTGGCATCTGATACTGAGTACGTGTGCAAAGTGTCAATCCATTGCATCCACTTTTTGTCAACTTTTGTTGTGATAATAAATGAATGTTGACTGATTAATTGATTCATTCATTTGTCTATCAATCAACAGTGTGTGATTTCCTTGGTGAGAAACTTGCTCGTCTACTTGGGCTACATGATGCTAAGTACCAGTATGCCATTGATGAATTTCGGCGCAGCCAAAAGGTAGCCTGTTTTGTTCAATTTTGTTTTTGTTTTTATTGAACTTGATTATTTTCCAAGTCTGTGGAGACATCTTTGTATCCCCGAGAATTTCTGTACCACAGTAATTGACATGATGTGACAGCTCTACCTATCTGCCCCATTTGTTTGTGTGTAGGTGTGTTTCTCTTTTGCTTTTATTCTTCTATACTGTTATTTTATACTATAATGTAAGCATCACCCTGTTTTTTATACACATACCAAACTTTTGTAAATAGACCACTGTATAAAATGGTATATCCATTTAATGTCAGCACTGAAGTGAGTGCTTCCAGCGTCGTATAAAACAGAAGTAGAAGTACTCTACTAGTAGTATGATATTACAAAGTTGAAACCATTGTAAAACATACACTGTTTGAGTTTTAAGCTTAATATGAAACGCCACAAGAATGTGGCGTGTTTACAGTTACTGAGTCTGATATGTGGAGCTCAGAGCTGGAGCCTCTGCCCGTTGAAGACCTTGGGCCAGAACACTGAGTGTCTCTGATACCAGAAGCGATATGGGTTTTATGAGTTGTCAGTTCCGGTAGTTGTAGTATCATACCACTAGTGTTGTGATTACATTAAGTAAGAAGAGTACATCTACTTCTACTTTATACAACTTTGGGTGCTTCCAATCTCATTGTGAATGTGTATCGTGTAAATCAGGGGTGGGGAAATTATGTCTTGAGGGCTGTTTATGCCGTTTTATCCGCTCCCCGATATAATTGTAATGTTATGCAGCTTCACATGATATGAAATATTTTGTAAAGGAATCTTAGAAATTACATTTTCAATACAATCAAGTTATATTCAGGGGGCCTACAGAAGGTGGCGTGTTTTAAAGGTGACTGCCTTCAATATAGGCCTAAAGTGCAGGGGGAAATCCTGGTTTGTGGTCATAGTACAGCCATTCTATTTTAATCCTTTATATTCTATTCTAATCTATTCTATTTCATTATTTCATTCTATATGACTAATCTGAAGAGGGAAAAGCCCAGTGAGCAGGACTCCTCTTCGCTGGATAGCAGCCCTGAACACCTGAACCTGTCTCTAAGAACAGGAAGAAGCTACGGGGCCACCAGCTCCGACGGTGTCATCAGTCCCACTCCGTCATCCAGTTGTATGTCGACGGGTGTGAAAAACAAAGCAGTGGACACTGACAACAGGGGGTACCAGGATGATGACTGATGAGAGAACAAAAAATGCATGTGTTATAGACAGGGGTGAAAGTAGTTTGCATGTCCCCCCACCCCCCAACAAAAAAAAAAATAAACAACCCCCAATAAACATGCAAACAAAACAAACGTGTGCACTACAGATCTATAGCGCTGCATGACTATTTTGGGTGTCTCTTTGTAGGACACTTATCTCAAATGGCATAGTGTGGTTGTATGTTTTCTAGCCTACTTCAAAGGCACCTTTTTGTCATATGTGGGTTTTTGGACAAAATTAACCCTATTCTCTTATCGGTACTGCACACCAGCTGTAGGCCTACATTTTATAGCTGCTGTGCACTTGTGCGCACCGGTCTCCTTTCACCTCTGTGTAAAATGAGTGTAAAACCAAAGAATCGTACAGGAGAGAAAGATACTTCAGGCTCGTTATTTTCCTGTATCCATGTGATGTCGGGTGAACACCCCTTTAGGAGACCGTCGGTTAGGAGACCTTCGGAGTCTTGAGGTTGAGAATAAATGGAGTTCCCTTAGCGCTGTAGATGACGGTAGCGCACTTCTTGTGCAAACACCACAAAAAGAGAAGACAAAGGAGGGGACAATTAAAGCCCCCTTAGGAGAACGAATTTGAGCGCACACTCCTTTGCATTGGATAGGCGAAGTTTGGGATCTTTCTCTCCTACATGATTCTTTGGTAAAACCTGTACAAATAATTTGTAACTATAATTTAATATACTAAATAACAGTTTGTTTGTTTATTTTGGTCCTGTTTACCACAGGCCATCCACCCTGGATATACATCAAGTTGAAGTAAAACTTAACAATAATAAAGCTGTATTTTGCTATGATATGCTGTCTTGCCTTGCCTTGTCTTGTGTGGATTCTGTGATAAATTACATGGCATACAGAGTGTCCCATAAAGATCACTGCGCTATCAAAACTGCTTCGTCATGGCATGTAATTATTTGATACAATGCAATTAGCCTACATTACATTTATAAGAATGAAATTTGCCATCTGAAGTAGTCAAATACAAGACTGGTGACAAATGACCTATACAATTATCTTATGCGTAAACTGCAAAGTTGTATTTGGCTTCCTATGCAACCTAGCACTGGGTTGAATGATGTTGATCTCTTTTTAAATTTCATTTTACAAATGTAATGCAACTGCATGTAGGCATTTGTGTCCTTTGTGACCAGTCTTGCATTAGGCTACTTCAAATGTCAAATGTCATCTCAGATGGGAACTCATACCTAGCCTGGGGTGTGCCTATAGGCCTACAGCATTTTTGTCATTACAGTTATTATTATTTGATCTCACTCATTTATTCAATGTTAAATCCAAACCACTCAGAGTTTGACAAGCCAGTCATTCACACATTTCAATGCTTCTCTGATTGACAATGTGACAGCTGTGAATTTGCGATATGTGGTGAATCTGCTGACCATTAGACTAATTCATGACTCGCTTTAGTGATGTGCAGCCACGCGAGAACAACAGAAGTTCTTCAGCTGGTAGTGTCAAAAACGGAAAGCAAAATTCGTGAAAGAAATGTATGGGGACACCAGACAAGGTCTAGGATTTAATTGTGAGTAACCTTTCGATCAATTATAGGCCTAACAGCTAAAACGTGAGGAGATTCGGAAGACGGCGGCAAATACACTGGATAAAGTCGGTCATTTAGTTTAGGCCTGGATTCTATTGTTAAAAATGCCTAATCCAGAGATTTGAGTAGCCTATATTATAGGCCTATAGCCTATCCTATCCTATCCAGTTTCTGTCTGTGCCTTATTGGTCCGTTTTCCCAATCAATTCATCCATGTACTCCACCCAAAGATTTTGGCCCCGCACATCGGAGTCAACAGTCGGCTTTCCGCCCAGGCTAATAGGCCTCGGGCAATCTTGACAATGTACCACTGAGACCATATCCTATAGTTTAATGTTCAACAGAGTCAGATAATCATATTCATCAAATTTGATAGTTTTGCATGGATGTGTGTAGGCTAATTTAACACAAACATATGAAGATACCTTTGGCTCACATGATCTTGAAACATGTGCATTAAGTCTTGCTCTATTTGCAAACAAATGTTGTAATTTAGAACTAATTTAAAGTAACGAACCTTGTTCGTCCAATGCTTGGACGACAAGCCACTATTGTGTCAAGGCGGAGTTATTGCCTTTAGTAATAGTGAATAAGCTGAAGGGTGTCAAAAGGTGTCGACGAGGATGGGATTCGAACCCACGCGTGCAGAGCACAATGGATTAGCAGTCCATCGCCTTAACCACTCGGCCACCTCGTCTTCTGCGCTGTGGGAAGCCACGCCCCCTATGACACAAAAAGTGCGTGATCCCCAACTATAATGTTTATTTCAATAAATAATCAGTTGCAAAAGCATCCAGAATGTTTGGGTAGTACGTATTAAAGTTGCATAGTTGCAACGTGTTGAAATATTGTCCATAGACATCGGACTAACAACATTTTGCGCAATCTTCCAGCTACGTGAGCTATGTCTCAATCTCTGGTCTCGATTTGGCCAGTACGCAGGCGCAGCAAGTGGTGCGTGAGAACGAACGCAGACACAGGCAGCTAGCTGGCAACACTGGCTACATATCTGTCCTGTGGATGGTCGAGATGGCATTTGAAGAAAGACTGATTGCTGCTGTTTCGGATTACCCAGAGTTGTATAACTCCTCTCTGCATTGTTACAAGGATACCGACAGAAAGGCAAAAGCATGGAGGGCTGTGAGTTTGCAAGTAGAAATGCCAGGTAAGGACGAATATCTTCAAACAAGCTCGCTTGTTGTAGGCTAAACTATCCTAGCCTAGCTAGCACATATCTAACCAGTGAGGCATGAAACTGTTGTTGTAGCTTCGCTTGTGAGCTAGCTGCTGCTAGTAGGAAATAGACCGAAACAAATGTTAGCTGAATTCTTTGGCCGAGCAATGATCGCGTGACTTGTTATTCGCAATAGAAATGTTGTACATGTATTTGGGTCTCTGAAAAGGCAGACCTGTGATGCTCCCATTGTTTTAACACGACTTTTACACTAATGGGCGAAGTGCAAATCTATTCATTCGACAAAACAAACAGTGCGATGGTAGCTAGCCAGATTTAGGTAGCTAACTTAGCTTAAAATCTTGCCGGTGTTTGTTTGGAACTGTGGGCTTGCATTTCAAAGTAGACGGGCCTGTATTTTGTGCGTGATTTTACTCTCAATTTGGGGCTAATGATTTCCTGTTTTAATCTTAATCCTAATCCCTATAAACCGAGACGAAGTTTGTTAGGCTTTGACTTTACGCTTGACTAATCCAAGGGTGGGAAACCTATCATGTCCCTGTTGTCAAAATTGTATTGCAGTAATTTACCTATTGTCTACACCGTAAGGAAACCGCTGAAGTCCACCAAAACTTATGTATGTTGTTTTTACTTTCTGCAGAGGAGGACTGTCGTAGAAAATGGAAAAGCTTGAGGGACATGTTTATCAAAGACAAGCGCTCCGAGCAGCGACGACGGGCGGCAGGAAGCACGCACCACAGCTGGAAGTTCAGTTGGCATATGGCCTTTCTCACCCCCTTCATCCAGTCGAAAGCTGGTCATCCGTCCCTTACCGGTCTCGACGACCCGGACGAGGAGCGGGACGATGAGGACGGGGAAGGCAGGGCGGCGGACGGCAACGCCTCCTTTGTCATACAGCAGGTCGAAGGGGAGCACAGTGGACATGACGGGCCCTCTCACTCCCACTCTCATACTCAGTACGGAACCGGAGGTTCGCGTAACCCCAGGAAAAGGAGATGGCAGGTGGACACGCCAGATCATTTGGAAGATGAGCTGTTTCTGTTCAGCTTGCTCCCCTATCTCAGGCGGCTGACATACTCCAAGAAAAGTGCTGTCAAACTGAAGATACACCAAATACTTTATGATGCAGAGTTCGAGTAGAATTTATCTTTTCCCCACCCCTCCTCACCTAGTTTTTATACTAAGAAAAAAATACTCTTTTTTTCCCTCCCATTGTTTAACTGTGTCAGTACGTGAAATCATGACAACAGTTGCACAACAGATGTGCTGTGAAGCTTTGTCTAAATAAACCCAGGCACCACATCTGACTAATTTAGTACTTGGGTGTTTTTTGTTGTTGTAGGCTACTATAAGTAGCTCTTGGCACCAAATTTAACGATGTTCAAATTTTGTGTTATTGTGTCACCAGTCTGTGATCCGTTCAGATTAGACAAAAATAATACTTTGTCTCTTGGGATTTGTTTTCTGTGAGTTACTTGAATATGCGCTATGCAAGACATGACACAGGGACAAATCAGTTTCATACAGGACATGCTCTGTTTAAAACATGTGGTGTTAAACGTGAAACAGTCAAACAGCAGTTTCGCTTCTATGGACTGGGACTTTTCTATGGTAACATGTAGGTAGTGATGGTAATTGACATAAATAGTTAACATAAATGGTATTAGATTGTTTCGGTGGCCTCAGAATTGTTAATGGTTATTGTCACTTTTGAAAATGTTAATTGTATGTTTCGTTATTGACTAGGATTTCCCCCTTTTTTAATGTCACTGTATTTGTAATTGGGCATACCGACGTATCCTAAGAAACATGTACAAGAGAGAAACTACCTATCATGAGCTTTTATTATTATTATTATTATTATTATTATTATTTGTATAATTAAGACTTACTCAAGCATGCTTGTTTTAAAGAGAAAGTGGAAGCAGTATGGTTGTCATTGGTATTGAATCTTTTGTTTATTATAAGCATACCCATTTATGACCATTCCCCAAGTTGTCAGAGTGTGGCGTTTTTTTGTTGGGGGAAAAAAGAAATTTTGAACGTTTATGTGGCCTTCAGACTCGGTCACTCAATAGATGTTGCAATAGGCAGGCTATCTAGCCAAGACAATATTCAGTGGAACAAAGGAAATAGACCAAGGTTAATTCCAGTATGGTGTAGTAAGTTATTGTAATATGTTAACTCAGAAGTGGTAAACCTGATATTAGAGCCCTCTGACTTTTTATTAACTGAGAATAAAGCCACAATGCTCTACTATTAGTAGGTTTACTGCTTGCTTCACGTTAGCTTACAAGTATCAGCCATTTTCTTGGACCACTCCCTGAAGGTGAGACATGGTCTCCATAAACATCAAGTGTACCTGCCTATAGATAAACACACAATAGATAGGTCTCGATGTACTGATGTCGATGGTGGCAGAAATAAATGTAACCGACTGAAAACGACGGATCCTCGCCACACCACGTATGTGAGCAGAATTAAATTGTGTTGCTGCAATAAAGTTTTCCAGGTGACTGATTTCGCCAGCAACCGCCGCCAGATGGCGATAGATTCATCCAATCCATACAGACAACCTAAAATAGAACATCTGGGCTTCCATTATAGGTAGACCATGTCCACGGACGGTCACATGGTTATAGAAATTATTAAGTGTGCGTGACAGTTGTGTTATGTGTGCTACTTAGTGGACTAGAGATAAAATCTAGTTAAGTACATTTCGAATCTGTTACGTCGTACAACATCACGAGTGTGCTGATGAAACCTGTGCGCACTAGGCTAAAAAGGCATAATTGAAAATACAAGTCGTTTAAACCCCAGAAGATGCCTGCATGCTTCCTGGCAAAGCTTCAGTGGCTACAATGTTGCTAAACTACCGAGAGTGCTTTGAACATCTGCTTTGCGCTCCCCTCTGATCAAAGCATGCATTGCAAGTTTGAGGTAAGGAGTGGTGCGGCCGACTCAAGGGGGCTTCGCTTTGCTTTCTCGCATATCGCTATCCAATGGGATACTTGTCCACTGCAACGCCACGGGAGCTTACTTCCTGTTGGGAGTATCACACAATTCCAAACAGACAACAGAAATTTTTCCGGGCGTCATGCTTGAACTCTTCCACGGGGAAAAAAAATCAGAGTAAGGCATTACAGTCTTTCTGTACCTTCCAGCTATGTTTTGTGTGCTTCAATGGTGGCGCTGACTCTGAAGTATGCCAGTGTAATAGGCTAAGCTGTTGAACCAAATCTTTTAATTGTTACGAGTAGATTGCTAGTATTCTCCTTTCTTTCTCGAGTAAGTATGCGTGCATTTAGTGAGCGCAACAAAAGCTGAATCTGACTGGATATTGTTCAAAATGTTTAAGATACTATCAACCGGTAAACATTTGATGGCTAACTGTAGCGAACATCGCTTTGCCTAGTTTGGGATCAAGGAGTATGGAGAAAGCATGTTCTCTGCTAACTTACTTTCATGATGTAGTTTTGGCCAAAAATAGTCGCGAAGCTTACAGTTGCATCAGTGCACCACTGGAACACGGCTAGTTGAGTTAGCCGTGGCTAGCTAAGATGCGTCCACGGTGATGTGTGTCGTCGCAATGGAATGCGATTGTGTCTGTCTTATTGAGACGAGAGGGTTGATCACAGTAATTTGGGCTAGGTTATGTGATGCTTGGGTTAGGCAAGACAGGCAGACAACATCATGCCCCCCTCCACCTCACAATGACGTTACTTACCACCACCACCAGAGACGTTCTAAATGAACAGAGAATCTTTGACCACCACTGTATGAAGAAGGGAATCTTGCTGTCTCAGTGATCTGATACCAAATTATTTATTGTAGTATGCACTTGGCTTGAAGTCTCATTTAACATTTACTTTATGCCACGGCTCAATGTATATCAATACGCTGTTTTGCATTGCAGTCTACTTTGCACTTTGGGAATTTAATTTTCACTGGAAACACTCTCAGGGAAAGCATGCAATTCTTTACAATGTTTTTATTACCTCTTTTTTTGCACAACAGTTAGATATGGAGAATACATGCCTGATGTCAGACAGCATCTCATAGTAATAAGTGCTCTTGTCCAACACACACACACACACACACACACACACACACACACACACACACACACACACACACACACACACACACACAGGGCCGAACACCGGTGCAGTAAAGCAGACAAGGCAGTCGCCTAGGGCGCAAAATGTCTCGGGGCGCCAGTAATGCCCAAAAGTCTCACAGAATTAGAACGTCAAACGAAATGAAACATTAAACTTTACATGGACATTGACTATATGTGGGCACTCAGCAAACATGTATGCTCTAGATCAGGGGGCTATACTACATAGTTCATGAACCTGGAGTCCAGGCTCTTCTAACCTAATCTGTTTTACTCCTGAAACAGCTTTGTAGTTGCTCCATGCTGTGCTCAGATGTACAACACTGTTTACAGATGACAATTTGGAAACGCACAAAAAGGAAAGGGGTGCTTGCCTAGGGCACTAAACTGACTAGAACAGGGCCTGCCACTCATACGCACGCACGCAACCTTGAATGTCCTCACATTTATAGTCATCGTCTTATACAGAGTGCCCCTGCTGCTGCCTCCTGACCACTGTTGGCAGCTTCTGACGGCCCTTGCCTATAATTTAATTAGGCAGACCAGACCATGCATTTTGTTAGAGGAGTATAGCTTATGTCTGCCATGACCCCTCTGGGTTGCGATGAAGGTGGCTGGAAATCACTCAAGTCCATTCCATCTCCCAGGGGAAATAATGGATTAGTGGTGGACTTGCCCTTGGAGCCAGCCGTTTGTCCCGGGGTGCAGACGCTGTGGCTCTCTCCGGACTGGTTGTCTATAAATCTGGACTTAGATGCAGAGTTTGACTAAGTGCACGAGTGGTAGATTAGACCACTGTAGACGGCAAGTTGTTTTTTTCTCATTTGGCAGTCAGGCAAGTCAAACACTCTTAAAGGTATGTGTTACCTGTCTTCTGCCTACCTGCAGTCGGCATTTTGATTGAAAAATCTTTAAAATACACAATATTAAAATACACAAACCTATATTTTTTACCACTGTCTGAGGCAGGTACCTGAGTGTCACATGCCACACAGCCTATGAGTAACATGATGAAAATTAAGCTTGCACGCAATACACAGACCTACATCTTTCAGTTGCCAACATTTGTGTGAAGTGGATTAACACATTTATTTGACCCGTGAACCTTGTTTGTCACATTTTTCTTGCTTAAGAGGATTGCAGATGCAGTATGTTTAAGGTATTGTGTATAGCTATGTCTTAACCTTTTTGACCTATTTTTCTACAGTCCATGGATGTGTCCACACAGTCCACACATGTGATTGTAAACGGCACCTGACCCTTAAGTGGTTTATTAGTTTTTTTTCCAAAGGTCCCGTTTGTGATTTAGCCATTTATTTTCAAAATGTATGCTGACCACTCAAGGCATGTTTTTTCAGACAACGACGTCTATGACCGGTTAACTATTCAAAATGGTTGACATGTAAGTTAGAAGATTCATGCATGTTAAGTTTCATAGTGTCATAACGGAATACTTGGAAATTGATGATGGTGGTAACAAGTATTCTTGAAAAAAGCGCAGCAAATGTGTGGCAATCAAATAGCCCTTCTCTCATGACGTCTGACACCTTCGGTTCAATGCATTTGAGATTGGTATAAATTGTATCCGGTGGTAGCCTGATAAACCGGACTAAATTTGAGTTTGGATGTATAATTTAGTCTGGCCCCGACGATTGATGCATCCGAAGATTGTTAATGAGAACAACCCATTGTCTTTTAAACCGTATCTTTGTCTATAGGCCAATGCTCTGACCAATCAGCTCCACTTTTCTTGTTGTGCTTTCCCAGCGTTGCAGTTTTCGTCGTCACTCCCTCATAACCCGCCCGCTTTGATTCAAAACACATCTCTGCGTTGTGATTGGTTTGCCAGACTCAGGGCATATGGGGCACCCAAGTCTCCACCCCTTCTCCACCCCTTCCGGGCAGCTCATGGGGCTTTGAAAGCCAAAACTTTTGACTGGGCTGTAATGGACTGATCAAAGCTATTTCCCGATCCACCTCGCATTCCCCCATCGATCACACATATGCTGTACTTCAGAATTAATGATAACACATGGTGTGCTTGTCGACTTCACTTGGCAAGCAATTTTTGAGTTGTATGCGTGCAAAAATATGTAATTAATTGGACTACACAGCAATCGCATGTCCGACGTGCAGCCCCTTCAGCCGCGGTGCAGCAGTAGGGTTGGCTGTGTCTCGGTTCACGTCAAATATGCGAGGCGCAAGTTGTAGTCTCTAACACAGTTTTGCACAGAAGCTAAAATAACCTTTCTCGCGTGCCAAAAATGAGTGGTATTACGACGCAAATCCAAACATTTTAAATTCACTGCCATCATCCGGAGCACATGCCAAACGGGATGAGGATTTAGCTTGACTTGCTCCATTAACTCCCATTCAAAATTTTGAGGGCTATAGCCCCACGGCTCGGAAGTAGAAGGGCGTGAGTTAGGTGCCCCATTGGCAGTTCACGGCTATGGATCAAGGCTAGATCAGTCGCAGGAAGAAAAAAAAAGACAGCCAGCGGGTGGCGCTAGTTTACTAGGCTAATACCGTGGCATAAGATCTAAATTGTTGTCTGTTTTTTTGTGGTTCCGTGTCTGAAACCGGTAGTTATTTATTTACCTACTTTGCTTCAAAGTGGGACTTGATCAGAGGTGAAAGTAGATGGTCGTAGCACCAGTAATAAACAAAAACTGCTTTCATTCCTGGACTTGATTGCTGTAGCTATGGAGATGGCTATGTTCATTTGCACAAGAGTCCTTGAGAAGGTTGTTGTCCGGTAGGAGGAGTGAGTGAGCGCACGTGGCCCCTCTGTGATTTGTGTGTCAGGATGTCAATGATGAGCCTCATGGGGTACAGGCTTGGCCTTGCCTCACGTGCTCACTGCCCTTCACATGCAGTTGGAACTGGGTGAAAGCCAGGGATGGAAATAAGCACCCGTCCACCCAGGGCCGGTTTTTAGCATAGGCCGGCTAGGCGGTCGCCTAGAGCGCCATGTGAAGAAGGGGCGCCGAAATGGCGCTCTCCTATGCATAATTTTGCGATATGAAGTTTTTTTATGAAGTCGCAATCAACAGAGAGTGGCGAAAGCGCTCCTCACGGCAAAGCGCCCCTCAGCCAATAGTAATATCTCTTCCAACTGTCTCTGGGAAGTCTGTGAACCAATAAACAGACAGTTCTGAGAAAGGGGGCGGGACGAGTGACAGCGTGCGGTCTATTTTGAATTTGGAGACTCAATCGAGAGACAGAGGGGGCAAGCGCAAACAGTAGTGCTGCTCTGCTGGATGGAGATTATTATGTTCTCATTAAACCACTCATTGCATGATGCAGGAGTTTCAGAGGGTGCTTTGGAACTATGTGATTTAATCAGCAACCGTTTGTGATTATGGAAAGCCTAATAGTTATGAGGTTACTATTTGGAATTAGAGAGAAAAAGAGCTTTGTTTTTGATCAGAGAAATCGCTAGTTAGCATGCTAACATTAGCCAAGTATGCCAAGCAATGAAATCCAGTAAAGTAGCTGTTAGTAGCCTACTCACTACTCACTAACACCCACCTGATATCATAATACTTGCTTAGGTTGACAAGCAATGTAAAGTAAGACTGGTGCAATGTTTAAAACAATTTTAGCTGCCATATCTCCTTCCATCCACATGAATTGCCTGCTTGTTGTAAGCTTAAAAAAACATTAATTTCCAGACCAGAATGACATAGCCTACATTAATCATGTAACAGAACCATGCCAGAAATATTCTAGTAAGAGGAGATAGAACAGGTACATAGAAATTAACGGTGAAGATTCGTAACACAAATATGGCGTCTACCCGCACATCTCCCGCCTTTCTGGTAACAAGAGCCAATGTGCCTGCTGAGCTGCGTTGCCAGTGATCCAATCATCTGGCTGCATCGGCGCACGCGAAATTATGCACATGCTCAGTTTTGAAAAGCCGTTGCTCTCGTGCCGTTATGGAACTACTGCGCCTGCGCTCTGTCAAAAAAACCGTGAGAAAAGTGGCTCAAAAAGCTTTATTTTGACTCGTATGACACAACCAAGTAGTCTAGATTGATCAGTTTTTCACGGTCGTTTCAACCATATGGTTTTCACAACCGCTGGGTTCCCCTCCGTCCTATACTCAGTTTCCCCATTCATTTTCCCCATTGACTCTCAGATCTGGTCTACTTAATCGCGAAATAGCACCCCGGAGGCGTCACCAAGATGGCCGCCATATGTCCCCTCTCATTCTAGAATCTCTCTGACGATGCACAGCAGACAAGTGAGGCTATTTACTATATTTTGTATATTATGAAATTCAATAGCGTGACAGCTCTTCTCCCTTTCTCTCACCCTGTCCCTCCAAACACATAGATAGCCCCCTTCTCATTCTCCTACTCACAAATGCACCACTATTTCCAGTCCAGAAATGAAATTGGTTTGGAAGACAGCACAAATGTGTAGCTTATTAAAATTGTTATGCTGCCATGCTTTGTGATGCTGTAGATAGTGTAGATCAATGCAGACCTCCTTGGTAGGCTTATTGTCTACACATGCATTTTACATGCAAATGTACTGTATCACTCTCCTGGCATTTCAATTTCACGTTACAATTCAAACACATTGGGGGCCCCACCACCATCACATCCAACACACCACACAGTGAAGCTACTTTCATGCGACTCAATCTGATGTGTTGGTCGCCTGTCAAAAAGAACCACAAATCCATTTGATGAAAAACGGTTATTGTTCTTGATGCTATTTAGTTAAGCTTACTAAGGATATTAGTCTTGTGTTCTGTGAGGTATAAGAAAGATTTTTTTTTTTCTTTCAAAGGTAGGGGGGGCGCCAGAAATCAAACTCGCCTAGGGCACCAAATAAGCCAGAACCGGCCCTGCGTCCACCTGCCAATGATGACGGGTACATTTCAGTGGTGACTGGTAAATTTTCCAACCCACCAGTCACTTTTACTGGTAAAAACAGTGAGTGACTGGTAGATTTTGAAATCTACCTGCCACCGTGACTGGTGGGGAAAAAAATTAAGTTCCACCCCTGGGAAAGCAGAGCCCCAAGTTCAGCATCACCACTGCCGCACATGTGTGTGTGTGTGCGTGTACGTGTGTGTTTAAGTGATCCAGGGGTTGGGTGAAAATCAGTGTGTCTGGTAATGAAATAATGGCAGCCATTATCAGAATGTTGAATAATACTACAATAACATCTCTTGCCAATGCAATCGCTCTCTGGTGAACAACAGCACACCTAACACTCACTCATGTGTGTCTAATCTTCAAAAGCTAGATAATTACTTGTTTACTCTTTGATGGTTTAAAATCTGTAATTAAAAACATAAGTAGTGAGGGAATGGTCTCTGTGGTGTTGGATGAGCTCTGACTCTTGATTTTCTTTTCTATTGTGGGATCCAGTGGAAATTCCCGTCTGGTGCCCAGTATAATTTGTCTCCTTATTGACTTCTCTTATCAGACACTCTGCCTTGACGTGAACTGGAGTGAGATCATTGAGAGAGTTCTGCCACTGTTCTGTCGAGATGGGCTACTTTGTCATGATGAGCTATCAATTTGTTGTTAACTTTGGCCAAACCCTAATGACCCTAATTTCAGAGATGGGCATCTTGGGTTCAGGAAGTAAAAACCCTGCCACATGCTCCAGCTAATTTAAAGAACCAGTTGATTCTACCACACACCCTCTCATCCAGGTTGATGAGTTAGTTGGTGAAGTCTGTGTTAGCAACATAGGAAGAAAGGATATCTGGCAGGACTTTCACTTTTTCAATCCCGTTTGTCCACCCCAAATAACTAGGGATGCACCGGGCTCCCGATACTGCTCATTATACTCATTATACTCATTATACTCATACTTGTACTCGTACTTGTAGCACGTTATAAATGGCTTGGTAGCTCAACTCGACACGTAGAAAAGATCATACTCGACATGGGCTGGCTGCTATTTCTTTCCCCCTGCTCAGTGTTGGAGGCGACTTCTCAGTGGGCTGCTTTTGCTAGATGCATTCTTGCACTATCAGAGGCCTGAAGGCAGGGTCAGATATATTGAAAAATGTGTTTCTCTCTCTCTCTCTCTCTCTCTCTCTCTCTCTCTCTCTCTCTCTCTCTCTCTCTCTCTCTCTCTCTCTCAAAAAAAGTTGTACTCAGTACTTGCACACAACATCTGCATTTCTTTGTCATGGTGTACAAGTCAAGCTAGTTCCTCCCGTCGAGACACAACCTCATTGGTGATTTCATTTTCAAACAATTCTACGCACAATGACAATTTAAAGGTTATTATCTCATTCACAATTGGGGTGCTGAATGGGGAAAAGCCCCACAAAAGTTGTTCTGCCTAGTTTGACAGTGGGGACGCTTTATTGTTTTCTCCACCGTGGCAGGGTGACACCGGGGCAAGAGGCCACAAGCAACAGGAAAGGATAGGAGGAAGTAGATTGACATGCACCCGCGATGGCCCGTCTCAAGTGATTCATTTACTTCTCATGACTAACCACACGATGGCCCATCTCAAGTGATTCATTTACTTCTCATGACTAACCACAAGAGGGAAATGTAGAGTCAGTCTGGGCTTTTGCAACATTGCCCCATCATAAGTTTTGGATTGCAACATAGACGTGTTCCCTCTTAACCAACGTGTTTGAAGAGGATGTGAAAAAAGTCAGTATTTCCTGGACTGGAGCTGTGTTGTTATTGGGTAATTTGCATCATACTAAAACGCTTGCAGTGGAAAAGCAACTTAAGGAGTGTTTGCCAAGTTCTGAGCTCATATTTTTGGCTCTCTGCGGTCCAAAAAAAGGCACTCTAATGCAATGACCAGGGAGTCAGGAAACCAACCCTTTTGGACTCGGGAGAGGGCAAGTGTCCCGCTGCATATCCGCTGTAGGCTATAACCATCCACTGTTTCCAATCAACGCAACTCCTCTGCCAAGTAGATGAACAACGTTTTTGTGCAACCAGGTGCTTAGTAAGTGCATTAGAGAATGGATGCCAACAACACAAGGCAACTAACAAGACTCCCTGAATCATGAGTGCTCTTCAGCAAGGCCTACTCGCGCTGCTCTTAAAAAAAAAAAAAAAAAAAAACTTTTTGGGGTATTGGACAGGACAGTCAAAGACGGTGATAGGAAAGTTGTGGGAGAAATTACCTTAGGTCGGAATAGAGCCTGGGTCCCCGATTTAATGAGACGGCGCCCTAGTCCTCTGAGCCACCCCACCCCAAGCTGCTTTCTTTTGGTTAACCTGAAACTCTGGCTTCCCCCTGGGGCATGTGGGGGTAACGTTCCCCGAAGAGAGACGGCAAAAACAGATCAGTCATGATGAAAGATCTGCCAGGTCCACAATGTGCCACTTGCACATTCGGCTGCCACTCACTCACTCACTCGCACCGCTCCCAGACTCTAAACATTAACCAAATACGAGCCGGGGCCTTGCCTTACCCTGTCTGAGCTGAGACGCATAGTTGAAGTCGGCAAACACAAGGCTCCGAGACATAACATGTCAGCTCGGATTACTCACTCTCTGGTTCACCTCGACTTTTTGACCAGTCGAATGAACCGAAGCCGTATGTGCGTGTGTGTACACACAAACAGAGGCACAGTCAGATGCACTTGCTGTTTGAGTAAAAGGAAAAAAACACACATTAATAACACTGAAAGGGTTGACCTTTTTAGCAAACGTTTTCCCTGCTTGACTGAGATTTCGTTTCTCTCTTTTTTTTTGGCTTTCCATTCCCTTTAAATCAAACTCCAGCCTTGAGTCAATGTAACCTTTATCTCCCTCTTCTCTTGCTGGCTGTGTTTGGAAATAAAACACATATCCTACTGACTCTCTCAAGGCTGTATGGGACTTATCCTCTGGGGACAGCAGACCCAAATCCTACCAGCCGAAGGACCAGTGGATTTCTCTCTCTCTCTCTCTCTCTCTCTCTCTCTCTCTCTCTCTCTCTCTCTCTCTCTCTCTCTCTCTCTCTCTCTCTCTCTCTCTCTCTCTCTCTCTCTCTCTCTCTCTCTCTCTCTCTGGCTTTCTTTGTCGTTCTGTCTTTCTCTTTCTCGTTCTGTCTCCTTTTTTATGAAATGGTTGTAGATCTATTTCTGCATGCAACTGGCAACTGGGGGGAGATTTATTCTGCTGGGCGCGGATAGGAAACAAGGCCGCTCTCTCTCTATTTATGGCCTAGCATGGCTGCTTTCAGACCAGACCAGGACCTGTTATCAGTATCTCTTTCTGTGTGTGTGTGTGTGTGTGTGTGTGTGTGTGTGTGTGTGTGTGTGTGTGTGTGTGTGTGTGTGTGTGCAACCGTGTCTGTGTCTCAGTTTGTTCTCATTTAATTCTTTAATATTTCCCACAGACCAGATGCCTGTTAACAAGAGCAATATTGTGGTCGTGGGGTTCAAGGCCCTTAGACCTGAAATTATAGCACTTTGTTGTGTAACCATCCCACCATCTCTCCTATCCCCCTTTGTTTTGGCAAGAGGAAGAGGGGTACTCATCTTTTATTTATTCTGTACACAAAGCACATTGAATCAAGATCACTCGATTAAGAAGTGGAACTTTTGCGAATGCTTCTTCATGCAGAGGATGGGGAGAGAGGGAGGACACAAAGGCCGTGTTTGTGAGGCCACAAGCATGCTTGTAAGTGACTCGACATTCCTCCTTCTCGCAGGCAAGTGTCGTGCCAGATTTCAGTGCAGGAACACAGAGGGGGCTGTTTCCCTCCGCTTGGCAGACCGCTGCCTGCCCCCTGACAGTGTTGAGCCGGTGGGTGGAGAGGACTATAGCAGGAGCGTTGCAGACGTTTTTTCTGCCCTCCTCTGCAAATCCGGGCCTTCCATCCTTCTCATCACTCTTCCATCCAACCATCCATCCAACCATCCATCCATCCTTGCCCGACTGGACTCGGGACAACTGGGCCCGACAGCTGGGGGTGGGGGGGGTGGAGCACACTGCTCATGGGCTGACAGAGCTCTGTAGGAGCCCCCTGCGATGCTCCAGACGCCACCAAGGATATCTATATGGCTATATGGTCTTATCATACCAGGAGCATCTGTTTAAAGCTCCTCAGCTCTGGGTAGCTCCTCTCTGGGTGAATCGTTTAAACCTATCCATTTGTAGCCAGGCTTCTTTGACAGAAAATATGGTTTGTCTCAGTGAGACCTTTCCTTCTCCTTGTTCGTTAGTTTCCTGCTCTCTGTAGATAGTTTAGACTTAACAAGAATCAAACTTTTTTGATGCATGTGAACTTGGCTGTTTTTTTTCCTTCTTCATCTTCTTTGTCTTCTTCTTCTTCTTCTTCTTGATGTAGCATACTATGTTTCACACGGAGACAGAAAATGTGACTATCCATCAAGTTGCAGACAGCCAACCCCAGCAAGGGGCTTCGATCGGACCCGTCCCACACCCCAGATTTATCACCCCCTGACCCAGAGGTTCTGCCACTGAGTTCAGGACCCCGGGAGAGGTTGTTGCGATGATCTCCGTGGAAACGGAGCCAGATTCTCTGATAAACTGACCTCCTCCGAGTTCTGACGGCATGACTAAAAAAAAAATCATCATAATTTACGTCGGGCCTTGAGTTCCAGAAAAAGAAGAGGACGAGGAGGGAGGGAGAAAAAAAGTTTATAGGTCAATTTCTCGTTTGAAGCCCCTGCCTTTCTCTTTTAACCACTAAGCCGGGTGGATATCAAGACATAAAAGAATTCAAAAGCCTGCCAGTTCTCTTTTGTTTTCCTAGCGTCTTCTGGAACTTTACTCCAAGACCGTCCGCAATTTCATCCGCCACGGATTGGCACGGCCAATCAAAAGGCTTTCGCTCGTAACTCATGATTGTCTGCACGGAACGAGGCTGTGGGATTGTCAGCCTATCACGTGGAGTCATACCATCCCATTCAGGCAGTAGATCATGTCATCTCTATTATGTGGGCCTTCATGGAGCTGATAATTGAAACCAGGCTCGCGATAGGGCCTGGCCCGGAGTGGCGGACCCAAACCAGGGGGTGGTGGTGAAGGTTATTGAAAGAAGGGCCAGGAGGGGTAAGCTTAATGAATGGGTGAATCAATGGTGTGTGGTGCTCCATCTTAAATGCTGGATGTGAACATTTTTCCTGTACACAGGGCCGCAGAATTCTCCTCCTCCCCATGGTTGGGGATGTTGATTGGATCACAGAGGAACAACGCGTGGCTCTGTCTCTTGCATTTGCTGTCTGCCATACCCCTCCACCCCAACAGCGCTATCTCATTCCGGGGGCTGCAGCAGCTGTCACTGTTTGTATATTTGATATACTGTGGGGATGCTGAAAAGCAACAGGTGTAGTGTGTTAGTTCCACCAGTTTTTCTCTCTTACGCCCGACCACCCCCTCCTCACTCCCCCCAGCATAGCAGGGCTGGACTCAATAGAGTTGTCAGAGCGTATTACAGTAATATATGGCAATCTGACTTTTAAATTGACCATTGCTACAAACCAGTCGTCCCCCTGTCCCGCACCCCTTCTCTTCCTCTTGCCCCCACCCCATTCCCAGAGAATGCCTGCCAGGGGGGGAAAGTACCGTAATGGACTTCAGGTGTAGTGACCTGAATGCCCAATCAGTGGGTTGAGATCTCTTTGAACCTTTTTTCGTCTTTCTTCTCATAACCGGTCTTGTCAACAGGACCTGACAACATGGCCTGTGTATGTTCTGTGTAATGTCTGTCCTTAAAGTATGGTAGCAGACATGCAGTGGAACAGGCTTGTGTCCACAATCCATGTGTGCAGTTAATAATGTTGTCTTGACAACCTTCTATTACACTATGTATGTTCATTAAGTAATGCACGTTCATAAGATTTAGATGTGCTTCAACAGTTTTTGCATAAACACATAAGAAGGCAATTTTTGCCTCGCCATGTTTGCAGAATGGCATTTGAGCAGTACAACGTCATTAGAATGTGCAGTGCTCCTCCCTTGTTGATGGACAGAGAGTGTAGAGTTGACAAGGAGACATGCAACTGGGCAGGCTTTTTGTCTTTGTAAGTTAATAATGTTTTGTTGGCAGTCTTCTCTTGTTATTTATTATCTCAGGCTATGTTGTTGGTCTCTGAATAGGTTTTTAACTTTCATCAGACATTTGAAAAATAACAATGTGGTTGTGGTTTAAATCTTTGGCGAGGGCTCACTTGCACTTGTGCAATCCTCCCATCAACCGGTGCGGCTGCGGTGGACGTGGGAGACACATGAAAGCGGGAGTGAAGTGCGGTCAGTGGTACGCAGTAATGGGCAAATGTGGATCATGTGTGAAGGAAGGCAGGTTCCTGTCTAATCGGAATGCCTTTTGGTGGCCTTTGGGGGAGTTCCGGGTGACTGAGTCAGCCACTTTGCTCTCTGTCTGTTTCTGTCTCTGTGTGTCTATGTGTCTATGTCTATGTCTATGTCTGTCTGTCTTGTCTGTGTCTTTCTTTCTTTCTTTCTTTCTTTCTTTCTTTCTTTCTTTCTTTCTTTCTTTCTTTCTTTCTTGCACTTGCTCACTTGCTTTCTCACTCCCCTAGTGACCCTAGCTTTACTCAAACAAACTCTCCCTCTCATACACCCACACACCTCTACTTTTCAACCTCTACACACAAACATGTATGCCGTAGGTACACACACACACACACACACACACACACACACACACACACACACACACACACACACACACACACACACACACACACACACACACACACACACACACACACACACACACACACACACACTCGTCCTTCCCCAACCTCCAGGAAATTTTTCAATCATCCCGCAGAGAAAAATCTCATTGGGATTTGTTGCCCACTACACACTGAGCTGACTTCCAGTCCCACTCACCCCACTCCACTCCCCATCCCCTCGTACCCCAAACCCAGACGTAGAGATGCTCTCCAGCCTGTCCAATCGCATTTGGCTCCAACTCTCCAGGTCCTGACCTCAGGGTTTCGACCATTCCTTAAGATAGTGTCTCCCTTCCACCCCCAAACCTTACATTTTTTTGGGATGAAACTGTGCATGGTTATACGCACACGCACACGCACACACAGATGCATGCACACACACACCTCTGAATGCACAGTCTATTCTGTTTCATTTTACATAGTAGGCACTGTTATCCAAAGCAACCTACAAAAGGCATAGAAAGACAGATCAGCAAAATTGGAGTAGGTTTGAGGCAACGCATATCATCAGTGTTCTGTTTTGCGTGTTAGCTATATAGTCCACCCGTTGTCCTCAAACAGGGAGCTGGTACTCTCTCATTCTGTCTCTCTCTCTCTCTCTCTCTCTCTCTCTCTCTCTCTCTCTCTCTCTCTCTCTCTCTCTCTCGCTCGCTGTCGCAGGCAGACAGGAAGAGCTTGAGTTGGCCTCTAGAGCGGGAGGAATTCAGGGGCTCCCCTGCCGTGATTTAGATGCTTGCCGCTGTCCCGACCGGAGACAACTTGGATTGGGCCAATAATTCCGGGTCTCCTTGCTTTTCTCCTCTTCTCTCCTCTCTCTCCTTCTCCTTCTTCTCTCCCTCATCCCTTCTTCCTCCTTCTCCTCTTTTCTTTTCCACTCATCTTCCTCCCTCTCTTCCACCTCAATTTATGCGGCATGCCCCTATCTCTATGAGGATAAACCTGCTTGTTCATCTCCTCTTTCAACTCCTCTTCCTCGTCTTTTTCTGCTCTCTCTTGGTCAGGCCGTTAATGATGTGGTGCAGGACTGAACTAGACCAGTGCAAATGCTGGGCGCAGTCACTAGGGGGAACTGTTTTGAATGCCTTGTTGAAGGACTTTTTCTTTCCAACATCACAACAAATTGGCATTTCTGTCTTCAAGTGTTTTTCAAGACCTTGAGAGCACTCACACATTCCACCTCTGTATGTTCAGACTGACTACGATTCATATTCACCCCACAGAACTGTCTGATTAAAACACACACACACACACACACACACACACACACACACACACATACACACACACAGACACACCACTGAAACGTGACATACATACACACACACACACACACCACTGAAATGTCAAACACATGCACACACACACACACACACACACACACACACACACACACACACACACACACACACACACACACACACACACACACACACACACACACACACACACACACACACACACACACACACAGCAGCCCAAACAACACATACATTCTGTGTTGTAGCCATTAGTGCGGTGCTCATTAGCGTTGACCGGTGAGAGGCCTGGACTCCTGTGGAAGCTTCATCGGGTCCTGTCGCCAGTGACCAGTGAGTGATCCTGACTAATGGCACACATATGGACTCTGGAACGCTACACCACTGGCCCCAAAACTAGGCTACTCTACTACACCAACGCAGGCCCTCGCATTTCTCTCTTGTGTGCGTGCGCGCTACTGCAATTGTATTTGCTGTAGTTGAAAATATACACAAGGTCTATACACACACACACACACACACACACACACACACACACACACACACACCCATCACCACAACCACCATCATCCTCCTCCAACCCCACAACCCTAGATCTACACACACACACACACACACACACACACACACACACACACACACACACACACACACACACACACACACACACACACACACACACACACACATCCCTTCACTGCAGGCTGCTTTATGACCACTCTACAAGAGTCATTCACAGGGTCAGCCATGTTGGCTTCAATATGTCAAGGTGAAGATCATTCATCACCGACAGGGGCCCTTCACCCACAAGTTTTCAACCGCAAGCAGCGGGGGGAAAAACAAATGTCTCAGCCCTGGGCTATTCATGTAGTTCTTGTTCTTCTTTCCTCTCCTTCTTTTCTCTTTTCTTTGGATTATCTCCTCTTACATCCATCCCTCTATATTTCTCTGCTATTCCTCCATTCCTTTGATCCTTCTCTTTCTCCTCTTTTCCATTTTCTTCATCTTCACTTCTTCTCTGCAAACGTTTTGATCGGTCAAGCAAAGTTGTCCATCTGGAAATGCAACAAGCTGGAAGAGGAGGAGAATGTGGTAGCCTGGTCCTGACCATCCCATAATTGTACCATTTCATTTCATATTCATGGTCTGGAGGTTGCTTGATCTGACGCGATTGCAGGAAAAGAGAAGGACATTTTCAGAACAATTAGGATAAGTTGTTGAACTGATGTCTGACGTCTGTCTGGCATTGTAGGACCGTTTAACAGACATGTCTGACAGAACATCCTACCGTAGCATAAAATTAAAATGTAGGACCGTTTGTCAGAACACTGGCAACATCAATCCACAGAAAACAGGTGCCAGACGTAGTGCGGAGCCAAGTCTCTTGGCGGAAGTACGTAGGATGGTGCGCGATGCTAGGAATGTGGGGGATCAGGTAAAAATGTTTAAAGCACTAGTTTAGTCTAGAATTATGGTTGAGTACGCTTACTATCAGGTCACAGGGAATACTGATACGTTTGCAAAGAAGTGGTGCGTGGACAAGGGGGTATGGTCAGTCAGTACTGGTGGCGGGCTGGTTTTCCATTGGTTATGGGTTGATTTTAATCGGGTAGGGTGGGTGGCCGGGGGTTTACTTTGGTGGATGTGTGGACCATTTTTGTGGACGTATAGACCATGCAATGGTTCAATAAAGGGATTTTAAATGTCAAGTCAGTTTTTCTCTGTCCTTTCCTCCACACCTCAATCTTTTGCTTTTTGCCTCCTGTCTCTCTCAGATGTTAAATTAGAGGAGGGTGACCCTGAGGAGGGCAAGTCTAGTTCAAAAAGCAGCAAAGGAGGAAGGCAGCAGAGAGACGCTATCCATTCATCCTGTCAATGTGCCCCTCCGTCTTCAAGCATGTTTCAGCATGTGTAGTAGGGTGACATTGAGTGTGTGTGTGTGTGTGTGTGTGTGTGTGTGTGTGTGTGTGTGTGTGTGTGTGTGTGTGTGTGTGTTTGCATAGTCTGTATTGTAGGCTTTTCAGCTCTAGATCTAAGTCTGGGAACTGATTTTTTATGTGGTTTATGTATACAGGGACATTGTATGTATTAGTGCTAATAGATGTATCCCTAAAATAAAGTGTTACCGGAATATCTTGGTGTAGATAAGGTGGCGATTCTTTTTCAGACCTGTAAGGTGAGAAGAAGACAGTTATTTCATGAATTCTGTAATAAGACTTAACTAATTTGAGGGACTTTTAAAGTTAAACGTGCTATCAGGAAACGTGTTTTTGGACACTTTTGGACACATTTATGTCACAATACAGCAGCATTTCGGCCTCTCTACAGGGTTCCTAAAGTCATGAAAAGCCTGGAAAAGTTTCCAGGCCCTTGGAAAGTTATGGGAAATGATCATTTCTCCAGAGGTTTTGGAAAAGTTATGGACATTTTATCTAATGTTTATCAATTGTCTACACAATATTGCCACGGACCATCTTATTTGGTTTCTTCAGTCAGTCAGCACCAAAATGTTCAATGTTTCAATGCTGACATCAGCTTTTGTCGGTCACATTGAGAGTAAATAATTTATCTTCATCATGGAAATTTGATAAAAGGTTTTGGAAAAGTCATGGAAAATGATGGATGTCTCTAATGAATTGGACTTTTTGTTTTACTATAGACACACACCCAAACACAAACTTGCAGGCTTGGTCATTAGTATCAGTATCAATAACCACTGTATCATATTCCTCGACTTCTGGTGTCCATTTGGAGTAGGTGAGCTTGAACTCTTTGTTGCTGATGTGTTGTCATATGAAACGTCTGGACCCCGCAACCCCCTCATCCCCCACCCTCACTCTCCACCCTCACCAAGCCAGATGCTGTCAGGACAGGAGTTCACCTGATGGCTTCATCCAGAGTAGTGTTTCTCAACGGGGGCACTACAGCCCCGTTTTGTTCTTTTTTTGGGGGGGGGGGGGGTTAAGCCATTGAAGGGGGGCATTAGTCTATTTTATCTTTTAAAACTAAGGAGGTGTTGGCATGCTTATGATGAGGTCAAGGGGCCGTTGTGAGGCTTATGATGAGGTCCAGGGGGTGTTTATTCAAAATAGGTTGAGAACCACTGATATAGAGCAGGGCTTCACAACCTATTCCGGCTTGGGGCTCCACTTGAAATGTTCACAAATGATCGGGGCCCAGCTCTGACCCAACAATAAACAATACAACTCAACTAAAAAGTCAACCGTAACACGCACACAAATTTTATTTAGATTTTTAGAAGATGATTTCAAGGCACACGTGGAACAATTTCAAACCCCGGTCCACAGTTTCAGAATCACTAGGCATGCACCGATACCACTTTTTTGAAAACCGATACAAGTAACTTACGAGTACATTAATGTGTGTACTTGCCGATACTGAGTACCGATACCGATACCTTTTACCACCAACATACAATGAAAATAAATGCATGGCCTTGTTTTTTTCCACCTGTGATATTTTTATTGTCCATTTCCATGTAGATTTAAACGTTTGTAAATGTATGAGGCAGCACTTTTTTCCATGCTGCTTTCAAGTCCACAGAACGTGACAAGATTTTGCATTGTTTTGTGTAATAGCAGTATCGCTCCTGGTATCGGCAAGTGCTTGACGAGTACGAGTATAATGAGCAGTATCGGTTGCCGATACCGATACCAATATCGGTAGCGGTGCATCCCTAAGAATCACTTATCTAGAGCAAGGTGGATGAATGGCCCAGCCTGCCTTCCTGTCTGCTTGCCTGTCCTCCAGGATCCGCCCGGCTCTTTCTCTGCATCTCTACTCTAAATGACTTCCAGGGACTTGACCGCTCCCCCTACCACCATCACCACTGCAGCTACCGCCAGTGTACCCCAATTCAATAAGGGACAAAATTGAAAAAATATGCAAACACAAGCTGTATTCGTTCCAGTACAGAGACTGGGGGAGGGAGAGAATACCAGGACGAGGGAGAACGAGAGATCGAGTGAAGGGGAGGGAAAGAAAGGAAAAGTGAACGAGTGGGTTAGAGGAGACGTAGGACATGTACTCCTTTTGCTCTCTTTGCTGTGTATCTCCCCAGAGCTACATCTGTGTGTCTCCGAGAAGGCCTTTTTTGTGAAGCGACCATTACGCAGACGAAAACCAGAGAACAGACAGGAGAAAGAGAGAGAGAGAGAGAGACAGGAAAGGAGGAAGAAAGTGGAGGAGGAGGGAGAGATAGAAATCCAGAGAGAGACAGATAGAGAGAGCCAGAGAGAGGAGTGGGAGAGAGCCAGCAAAAGGGAGAGGGAGAGGGAGGGGGATTGAAAGGAGGACAGAGAGATGGGGAGAGAAAGTGAGGGCGGAAAAGGAGCACCAGTATAATACTAAGCTTGGAGGCCACCCAAAACTCAGACGCACACGTACATGCACACGCACAGCCCCATCTCTCAAGGCCACTGATTGGGTTGCCAGGCAGCGGTAGCAACAACAGCAAAGTTACGTTTTGATGCCCTCAAAAGTTTCATCAGCCCAATAACTCCCTCTCCGCTCCTCTCCTTTCTCTATACCCTCTTAGTATTTCCTTTCCACATATCATTTTCCTTTCGCTCTCTCTCCCATTTCCCCCTTCTTCTCTTTTCTCTTTCTCCTTCATTTCCTGTCCTTTCCTTTCATTTCCCTTTTGCTCTCCTCTCCTCCTCAACTCTCTTTTGCTATCCTTTTCTCAGCATCTCCACGATCCATTTTGTGAGTCAAGTTGTCTTCTTCCCTGTTCTCTATTTCCTTCCTTTTCTTCCCCTTTCTCTGTCCCTCTCCTCTCCTCTCCTCTCCTCTCCTCTCTCTTAACTTCTCCTCTTCTCTCCTCTCCTCTCCCTCTCTCAGCTTTCCAGACCTTTCTCACCTTCCATTGTGTGGGTCAAGTCTTGTGAAGTGGCTTGCAAAGGAACACTCGATGTCAGAAAGCACTGCAATGGTAGAAGGGTGATGAGGAAGGGGTAGAAGAAGAAAAATACATGTCCGCCAAGCAAATGCATTCAGCATGCCCCCCCACCTTCACCTCTTTCCAGGGATGTCGGTTTGATGATGGCGGCCAATGTTTTTGCATAAGTGGAAAGTTTACAATTAAGCTGCGGTCTGCAGATCAAGTAGAATACGTCTGCCCCTGCCGTGGGAAGCATGGTGGTGATAGTGTGCTGTACTGCAGTTTTTTACAAATGGCCGTTATCGGCCGGGGGAAGCAAATACATTTAGGGCAATTTAAAGTCAATTGATGCATTAAGTGCTCTCGGTTAAGTATTACTTAGCCTGGCTGTCTGAGTATGTGCTGTAGGGAGCAAGAATGAGGTAGAGGAATGATGAGGGAAATCCATTTCTTTGAGTGTTTTCTTTTTTTGTTCTTTTTTATAACAGTCTGAAAAAGACGTTAGGAAAACCCGGGAAAGGGTTCCAGTCGGTTTAGTTAAATGGATTCTCATTCTTCTCATGGCACAGTACATTATATTCTCTCTCTCTCTCTCTCTCTCTCTCTCTCTCTCTCTCTCTCTCTCTCTCTCTCTCTCTCTACGAATCTCCCAGTGTTGGCCAGTATTGTACACCAGTCTCCTTATAGAAGTGTTTCTGATTTCGAGTGTGGTGAAACCTATCCAATCAACTTATCAATGTTTAGTTTTAGCAAATTTGCACAAACATGTTTTTTTAGATGATAAATGTCCATTTCCTGTCTAAATTTAGTATTGGATTTTCTTCCCTCTGGCTGGGTAGGTGACAGTGACGGTGTACTGGGCGGCTAAACCGGCTCGCTAACACGTCTGGCTCATGAGGTTGAAGAGGATGGACACTGCAGACTCGGTCTCAGGATTTTGACCACTTCAATAGTACGTGGCTGGAGTTTGTTAAAAGGTAAACAGCTTTTTACAACAGTGTTCAACATGAAATCGCTATAATCCCCAATATTTTGGTTGCATTTGGTGCCAACAATATGACAAACAAACACCTATCCCAGAATACCATGCAAAAGCTAGTTGCTTTCACATGCATCAAATGCCAAATGTATTTACCAAAATGTATGTACATGGATTTAGATATACAAGGGTTGTGTGTGTGCGCGTGCGCTTGCTCGTGTGTGTGCACGATTTTTTGTGTTTGTGGGTGTTTGTGTAAGTGGGTGATTGCCTGCTACTCACAGTTGTTTGCAAATACAGAGCTCTATTGGTGCACGCAAACACCCTTTACACAGACATCAGTTGCGCTCTCTCTCCATCTCTCCCTCTCTCCATCTCTCTCTCCCTTTCTCTCTCTTTGTTTGTTTGCGAACCCTGCTCACTGATTCAAGTCCGTGTGGGCCCAGTCCATCTCTTGTGTGTGTGTGTGGTGATCATTGCACAGCATTGGTTAACGAGGCCTTTCTCTAGAGCTGGCAGGCCCTCCGCTCCCCCTTTATCCCCTGGTCTTTGTGTTGCTGAGGGGAGCCCTGATTGGGTCGACCCGAGTAGAGAGCCCTGCCTGCCAATGTGTCTCTCCCCTTCCCTCGTCTCCGCTAAACCCCAGCTGCCCTGCCTCAGGACATGCACACACGCATGCATGCACACGCATACACACACGCATGCATGCACACGCATACACACACATACACAGACACAGACACAGACACAGACACAGACACAGACACATACACACACACACACACATACACACACACACACACACATCATGCATACACGCATGCAATTATACACTACACTACACACACACACTCACGCGTGCACTTGTACGTAAAGACACACACACACACACACACACACACACACAAACTAATGAAAGTAACTTTGCATTAAATGAGGCCAGGAGGTTAGTCATGTAGTCTCATAATCAGACTGTCTCTGTATACATGTGTCTGTGTCTCTCTCTGCCCCAACCCTCCGCCCCATTTATTTCTCACTCTCTTTCTCTCTCTCTCTCTCTCTGCCTTTCTTTTCACTGGAGAGTGAGTGATGGCAAGAAAGTGAAGGACAGAGCAAAACAAAGCAATCAAGACTGTGAGTGTGTGTGCGTGTGTGTGTGTGTGTGTGTGTGTGTGTGTGTGTGTGTGTGTGTGTGTGTTTTTCTTGATGTGCATTCCTTTACTATGAGCCATGATGGGGTGAGTAGTGTGACTGTCACCTGCAAGTCATTAATATCTGACCCATTAATGGAATGATTTGTTGGAGACGTGCCACACACACACACACACACACACACACACACACACACACACACACACACACACACACACACACACACACACACACACACACACACACACACACACACACACACACACACACACACACACACACACAGATCATCAGCCCAGCGTCTGGCTTTCGAGAACAAAGACCCTTTTACAATAGGGTACTTAAATCCAAGTCCCTCTCTTTTTTGTTTCTCTTCTCTGACTCTTTCTCTCTCTCTCTCTCTCCCCTCTCTCTCTCTCTCTGGTTCTTGCTGATTCTCTGTCCCCTAATATGCACTCACTGAACCACATATACACACAGACACAGACTTGGAGACACAAACCCATTGACACAGGCAAACACTCCATGGCACACTTTACACGGCCACGTTTTACACACACACACACACACACACACACACACACACACACACACACACACACACACACACACACACACACACACACACACACACACACACACACACACACACACATTTACCGGCACACTCCTCCTCACCTTGGCAGATAGACAAGGAGCCTTACGTCACACACTCACTCTCTCTCTCTCTCTCTCTCTCTCTCTCTCTCTCTCTCTCTCTCTCTCTCTCTCTCTCTCTCTCTCTCTCTCTCTCTCTCTCTCTCTCCCCCTCCCTCCCCACCTCTTCGTCGCTTCCTTCTCCATGCACTTGGCTTAGTAAGAGCCAAACTGGACGGCGCCCTTACCACACACCTTCTATCCACCACCCCCTCATGCACCCTGTGGCCTTCCTCCTCCCCCTCCCCAGGGCCTGACAAACACCAGCTAAGACAAACAGCCCCAAATAATGCACGGAAGTGAGTCAGCTGGCTCAGCCTCTGCCGTGCCCTTCCCTTCTTGCCCCATGCCCTTGATATCAGCCAGGCCTCCTCCCCCCTTATTCCTCTGCACTCTTAATATCTGCACCCCTCCCCCTCACTTCCGCTCCGCTCTTCTTCAGATTACAGGCCTCATATAACCTACCCTTCATCCTGTTCCTGTAACAATACTTTGTCTTTTGTGTCACTTTCCAGAACCTACAGCAGTGTGTCTGATAGAAAAATGATTAGTCGAGATGTGTTGGGGGTTAAGCTGGTATGGAATATGACCATCATGATTGGAAAGCGCATATTGTGCAACTTCACTTGACATAAGATCTCTCAAAATATATATTATAAATATATATACAAAAATACAATATATGAAATATAATGGCTTCTACAATGTTTTGTAAAAGACCTTTAGAAATTACATAGAAAACACGTCATTTCCGTGGACCTATACAAGGTGGGACCTGTTTGCTGTCCAAGTTGCGGCCTTAACTATAAAATGCTCGGTTAAACCCTGTACAGGGATGCTTAACACAAAGTAGCTCTGCTGTCAACCTGAAAATAATGTGTCAGTGGTTCGTCAACTTGTAACACGGTGAAAGGCTCTTCTGTAATTCGCGTTACTCTAGTTGGCCTTCATGGGTGGTACCCTGCACTGAGTAATCCTGATCTGAGCGGGCCATTGCTATCCATTTCGAATGAAGGACAGTTCTGCTTCTTGCGGTCGTTTGACAGCAGAGAGGGGCATTTTGCCACAGGGGTATCCAGGGGAGTCCACCCTGTGCTACCAGCATAGAGTCCCGAAGTCACGTCACAGCTCCCCCATCGTAAACACAGTGCGTTTTTATGGGCCCATTAAGACCAGCAGGCGACTACTGATGAGGTTTAAGACCATTGGACCAACTACTTGGTACCATTGATGAGGTTTAAGACCAGTGGGCCCCATGCATGTTTTTTAAGACCAGTTTACCAACCATATAGAGTAGGTTTAAGACCAGTGGACAAACTACTGACCCCATAGATGATATTTTAGACACATCGATGAGGCTTAAGCTTAGCGCCATTAGGCCCCATAAACAAGTTTTAAGACAAGTGGGTTTAAGATCAGTGGGGCAGATGCTTGTGATGTTTATCTGGGCAACTGCAAAAGAGTTTAGAGACCAGTTTGAGTAGCTGGCTGCTAAGCCACGTTGCGTAGGTGGGCTTTAGGACCAGTCTCATTTTAAGACTAGTTGGAGATCCACTCTGCACTACAAAGTGCAGTAACTATGCCAACACTGAAACTGAGAAATGCCCTGAAAAACCTTGGAATTAGGTTGGATATTGTAGTTACTGTGGATTTGGCATGTCAATATCTCTAAAACTGGACACATTTGGACCATAAGGATGTGTTACAAGATAAAGGAGGCATAATGAAGACCGTTTTCAGTCTTAAGTCAATTTTGACCAAATATGTAGCTACTGCACATTGCCTTTGTA